>NC_058060.1:25379597-25427097 GCF_020085105.1 Siniperca chuatsi
TTTTGTGGCGACAAAACCAGGAATTTCAACCCAAATCACGATCTTTTCCTGAGCCTAACCAAGTGTTTTTTGTGCCTAAAGCCAACCAGACTTTAACCACAGCGTTTGAAATGTAGAGATTCAACGTATTCGTGGTTTTGCAGAAACGTCAAATGTCAACATTTTCTTCTGGCGACTGAGATGGTGAAAGGAGTTGTACGTTACGTCTTTGTGTGCAGTTTGTAGTGCTGTTTTCAGAGCTGCTCTTTCTTCTCATGCTTCCAGTCTAAGTTCCTGCTCCTTTTGATCTGCTGATGCAGAGCAAAGTTTTCTGTTCAAGGCAGCCACAAGGCAAAAACTATGAATCTACAGGAAAAAAATCTGCATTTGTAGGAGAGGAAATACACATTTTCTCCTTCACATACCTGAGAGCGCGATTTTTTAGGGTTATTAATTCACATGCCGTTTAAAAACACATTTCACTGAATGGAACAACACACATACGAATCTCTTATCAAGACTTTTATCTCTTCCCGCTCTTTTTTCATTAGACCGATGGAAAACATGCAGGTAGAAAAGTCGCCTGTGGAAGATTAGATGAGCTGTACTGAATGTGATCAGCTTCATCGACGTGAATCGGGAGCTTCGGTATTTGAAGTTCAGGAGGCTGCAGCTGAACATTTAATCACTTTATATATTCTGCTGCTCTTTTTCAGGTGGGGCTGCCACTAAAAACATGAGCTTCAGTTATTTTAGCCTTTAGTTACCTGCAGATGTCCTGCCAGGTAAACCTCGTAAGATCTGGTAACATGAGAACACGTGTTCTTATGAAGAGATACAAAGGTGCACCGGTGAGCGTGTACGTGAGCAGCAGGTAGTTTAACTGTTTACCTGGTTAAAAACTAGACCAGCGGTTGGTTTGTCACTGCCTCTCTGTGGATGTTATGACGATGTCCACTCTGCCTCTCTGTCCCTCTCTTCAGACACATGTCCACTCTCCCCTTCACTGTTATTCTTTACCTGTCCACTTCACTCTGTCCTTTTATTCCAGCTCCTGCCGCTCCCATCTGCCCACCTGCACCTCATTTCCTCATCAGCCCTGCAGCACATACACCAGCACATAGCCACCTGTCTGCCCACCTGTCTGCCCACCTGTCTGCCCACCTGTACCCACCTGTACCCACCTGTCTGCCCACCTGTACCCACCTGTCTGCCCACCTGTACCCACCTGTCTGCCCACCTGTACCCACCTGTACCCACCTGTCTGCCCACCTGTACCCACCTGTACCCACCTGTCTGCCCACCTGTACCCACCTGTCTGCCCACCTGTCTGCCCACCTGCACCCACCTGTCTACCCACCTGTACCCACCTGTCTGCCCACCTGTACCCACCTGTACCCACCTGTCTGCCCACCTGTCTGCCCACCTGTACCCACCTGTCTGCCCACCTGTACCCACCTGTACCCACCTGTCTGCCCACCTGTCTGCCCACCTGTACCCACCTGTCTGCCCACCTGTCTGCCCACCTGCACCCACCTGTCTGCCCACCTGTACCCACCTGTCTGCCCACCTGTACCCACCTGTACCCACCTGTCTGCCCACCTGTACCCACCTGTCTGCCCACCTGTCTGCCCACCTGTACCCACCTGTCTGCCCACCTGCACCCACCTGTCTACCCACCTGTACCCACCTGTCTGCCCACCTGTACCCACCTGTCTGCCCACCTGTCTGCCCACCTGTACCCACCTGTCTGCTCACCTGTACCCACCTGTCTGCCCACCTGTACCCACCTGTACCCACCTGTCTGCCCACCTGTCTGCCCACCTGTACCCACCTGTCTGCCCACCTGTACCCACCTGTACCCACCTGTGCCCACCTGTACCCACCTGTACCCACCTGTCTGCCCACCTGTCTGCCCACCTGTCTACCCACCTGTACCCACCTGTCTGCCCACCTGTCTGCCCACCTGTACCCACCTGTACCCACCTGTCTGCCCACCTGTACCCACCTGTCTGCCCACCTGTCTGTCCACCTGTCTGCTCACCTGTCTGTCCACCTGTACCCACCTGTACCCACCTGTCTGCCCACCTGTCTGTCCACCTGTCTGCCTGTAAGCTCTTTTGTGTCTTCAACCCGTCATTAAATCATTGAACTGTCCCTATGTGAGTGGGTCCCTCTCACTTGATCTCAGCAGACCACCAGAGTCTTCTGACACTGGTGGTCTGGGGAATTGTCTTCAATGACAAGATATTTTTCTCCGTTTCATGCAGTTTGTAGCTACATGGTCTATGTAAAAGGGCCTTAACGGTACATCTGATCCTCTCAGTTCGTACCTCTGCACAGTTAAAGGTTTTACATGAAAAACACACCATTAAATATTACTGTTGCTGAGAATTTCCCCAAGCTGATCGAAACGCAGGAGGATTTTCAGTATTTGCTTCCAACATTTGTATCATGTCGTCATTTTCTACCAAATCGATCGTGAGGAGCATTTTTAGTTCCTTCTAATTGTGTAAAATTTAGATTTCATGACTTTTTACAGTGGCCGTGATATTTCTAATGAACTGGATTTGTGAAAAAGAAAAAGCCCTGCTGAGAAACGCAAGCCGGTTTCCAGCAGCTCTGCAGGCTCTGAGGGTCATGAAACCTGTGAGAACAGGAAACGCTGTGTTTACTTTGACTTCAACACCAGAAGTGGCATCAGGGAGGGTTTTTTACCCGTCGGCAGTGTTACGCTCTGTCAACCTCCGGCCTCTAAACGCCGTGTTTGTGTCATTCCTCAGAGACGGGAGTGAAGTCTTCCTGCCAGGGGGGACAGACAGGACATCACAGGTCACCTCGCCTCACGGTAAAATGTCAGCGTGTTTGTTTTGAGTGTCGGGACCTCCACAAACCTCCAACATGTGTTATGAAGGTAACGAAGTGTCTGTGGACTGTCTCCTGTCGCTGTTTAGTTCGCTTTAAAAGAAGCAATAAATTAGATTTTTAGTGTCACAGAGTTTTCACTTCCTGCTAACATTACTTTAAAAAAACGTTTTTAAAGCAGTACCGTGTCTCAGTTTAAAGGCCCTTGTGGTTGTTGTGGTTGATTAGACATTAGATAAGATCGAATTAAAGTTTACACAACATCTCCGCCACCTGCTGATGTCTGATTATCCGCTGATAAAGATTTAACGCCGCACCTGCCGACTCCATTTAGTTCCTCCGCCCTCGCCGCCACATAACAAGCAGCATGCCGGCACAACCACACGGAGCTCAGCCGGGGACAAAGGCGAAATGTGTCCCGTCCCAACAGATGTAAATACTAAAGCTAACAGGTGAGTCAGGGACATGGCAGTCAAAATCAGACATCTCAAGCAGTTGTATGGTTGCAGACTCGGAGAGTTATAAATATTGTGCATTGACAAAACTGACAATATAACACTAACCGTTAATCGGGGTTATATTTCCTTGAACGACGGCTGACATGAGGCCTGCGTGATTTAGTATTTACAAGGTTCACATTGATTTTATGACGCGTTGTTTCAGACAGATGTGTTCAACAGAGAGTAACGAGTGAAACTTCAGTCTGAACTGCAAATGGCATTTTCAAAATCAGAGTTTTGCATTGGGTTTTTTTTTTTTGTCGACCATTTATACCAATTATGTTAATTAATACTCTAAATATAAACTGGATTTTTTTGAGGGACACAACCCATGGAGACACTTGTGTCTTTGGGAGAAAAGTTGATTAAATGTTAAAATCCAGAGGTTAGTTCGTGCCCCCTTTAACATGACTTTTTCATTTCTGCACAGGAAAGAGATTCTTTTTTGGCAATTCAGCTTTAATGGACAAGTTGTTCTTGGAGAAACAACAGCAGAGTCACTTACTGTGCCACACACAGACGCACAGCACAGTTCCCATGCATGCAGAGTGCGGGCTTAAATCTACAACAACACATTTAGCAAGATAAATGAGTTGGATTCATGAGCAGCGGTTTCAGAGGCTATACATAATCTCCTGCTCTCTCTTGTGTCTCTGTTAAGGAACAAACCCGACTGCGTTAAAACACAGAGGTAGGCCATAAAAAATGTAGCGTCAGGCCATAAATAGGCAGAGGAATGCCAGAGACATGTAGGGACAGGGCTAGACCATGCAACAGATCAGCCAGTAGACCATAAATAGTCAGAGGATCACCAGAAACATACAGTACAGATTTCTGCCTCAACAGAAACTGCAGAGTCCCCCGTAAATCTGGCTGGCTTCACAGTGACAACACAGGAAATGCTCTGATCTGTCTATGAATAAGTCAATGAATTAGAAAACGTACATGCTGTGCATGCTGCCAAAGACTCCACAACAGAGAAAGCTATCATATTAGCTGTGTCACACTATCCAGTAATATATAACCCTACTTACACCGTCTGTAATCAGTTATGAGACAGGGCTGAATGCTATAAACATGTTCCCTGAAATGAAGCCTTAAATCTCCCTTAATGTCTGGTTGGCAGCTAATTAGCTAACTAAGGTAGCTAATTAGTAGCAATCAAGCAATCGCCAACTACCGCGTCACAACGATTTCAGCACCACCTATTTCACAAAGACACCATGAGGACACCACCATATCCGTTCAAAAATCAGTCAAGTGTTTCCGTGTCATTCGTGTGAGCGGGAAGCCACAAGGACTGAAACCATTTCAGCACAAGAAGTGAAAAACATTTTTCATATCATCTAATACATCCATGAAACAAACCTCTTAGAAAGCGAGCAGGCAGATGTGGTCGCATGCTCCTCCTTTACTTAATCAAGGAGAAATAACGTAAGTGAATACGTGTTGTGTAGCGTGTTCCTAGTGGGATATAGACGTGGTTTTTTCTATTATTATTATTATTATTCATGAATGAATGACAATAAATCATTTATTTCATATTGTCAACAGAGTTCCTTACTTACAGTCAAACTAACCTGAAACACGGTGGTTCTTTGAGCGTTTGAGCCCAACCAATGAGATTAGCCCCAAAACAATGAAAGATGTCTTTTTTATCAATATCTTTCTCTCAGAAACCTGACATGAATAAGACATATGCAGGATACAGATAGACATGATAGGGAATTTTACATTAAAACTCTGTTTGATGTTGTAATATTGACGGGGGGGGACTGCTCCTCTTTGATGTGTTTCATAAAGAAAAAACCTTTTAGTTGTTTATTCTGCGGCAGGACGGAAGAGGAATATGGAGGAAAGAAAGAAAAGTGTGTTGGTGATGAAACTGATAATAATTGTGTCTCAAAAACGCCAAGTTGTCCATTACAGAAGTAGAAACTCGTTTATTTTAGAATATGGACAGAAACCCCCGAAGAGACGTGAAGTCACTCGACATTTCTTGTCAGCAGGAAGTCCAAACTGCAGAGTTTGATTCAGGCAATAAGACAAATACTCCTCCGTCAGAAAGGGGACGAGTTTCTCTGCTGCAGCCCAAAATAAGATGGTCTGTTTTCATACTGAACTCTCATGTGGAGCAGCTTTCAGCGCAGACTTAATGTCTCGGAGATGAATGAGCACGGGCCAGAGTTTCCCAAGAGTGAATTTTTATCTTTGTCCCATGACATCACTGTCCTGCACACAGTGGACATATAAACGTCCACACTGAGTCTCTCTGATGTGGTTTAGTCCTGTTCTACACTGACCTGACTGCTGTAAGTTGTAGTAAACAGGAACCGGTTCACAGAGCGAGGAGGCGGATGGTTGTTGTCTTGTCCACAGAGGCGTCAGATCTCAAAATGCTTATGCGTCGTTCCTGCAGGCATGTACGAAGGGTGTGTTTCGTTTAATTTGGACTAGTGGTTGAAAAGAAGACAGTGATGTATCCTGACGAGCTGACATGAATTTATTTGTCGCCATTTTTCATGAACAAAGCTACGACGCGAGCTAGCTATATAGGAGGATGACTAGACGCAGAGGTCTGGACCCAGGCTAACCGCGGACTAGACCGCTGAATGCATTATTAGACTTCTTCTGCTGGGGTTTGTGTGAATGTGCGTGAGTTCTGACATTAAAACACTGGCTTTGAACGTCTTGTTAGCAGTCAGGAAATGTTACGTCAGTTACGTTTAGCTCATCTCATTCATATTGTTCCAATCAGAGATATTGGTCAATGATATGATTCGATTAGATTCAACTTTATTGTCACATGTACGAGTACAAAGCAACAAAACGCAGTTTAAGTCGAACCAGAAGTGCAATAAGCAAGTGCAGGATATAAAGTGTGTGTGCAGGATAGAGCAGTATTATGAAAATGTTTACAAGTGGTACTATGGACATTATATACAGATGGCCTTACTATAAACAGAAGTATACTGACGGATCTGTACAGTAATGAGTTGGACTGGGCAGAACAGCAGTGCAGTGAATATAAAGTAGTGCAGTTTATGGAACTAGTGAACAGTGCAGTAGATGAGTTATTGCAGTATATGCACGCAGAATTTCAGTCCAAACGAAGCAAATGATCCTTAACGAGTTCTCATAAAACCCGAGGCGTAGCTGGCTCGCTCCTAGAGTTTACCTGCTCATTTATTTCATTCCATGGCCTCGAACCTCTTCCTCTACTTCACTCTATTATTTCCTTCTAATATTTCGTTTTTCATTTGGGCAGAAATGTTTTAAAAAGCCTCCTGGAGTTTCTTTGCCTCACCTCAAATGTCTGTCTCGTCCGTCTCCCTTTTTCACATGACGTAAACGCAGGCGCGAAGCTCAAGCTTTCACTCAGCCCCTCGGCATGGATGTACCAAAGTACTCCGCTGTTTCAACACACTCGCTGCTCCGAAGGCAGGTTGAAAGGTTTGAGAATGGAGGGATGAGCTCACAGGAAGGAAGAGAAGAAGCGGAGGATTGATGTTCAGGTTACTGCAACACCTGAAGCACTTAAGACAAGCCCGAACCACGACCGCCCAGAAATCTGTGCGGTAATCCGGTAACTCAGAACGACAGCAGGATTACCTGTCAGTGGACACAGTGTGAGGTGTTGTTTGTAAAGATCTACATTTTTAAACAGATCTGCAGAAAAGCTGAACTGTACAGTGAGTTTGGTAGAAGCCCTTCATGCAGCAGAACTGCATCTGTCCTGCATTACTGCTGTCTGAGGAGCCAAGTTAGCTTATGGAAACACAAAACCTCTGGTTGTTCTCAGTCACCGCGATCCTGGAGACGTTCTCTGAACCTCCGAGAGCTGAAAAGAGGAGAACATTCAAACAATGCGATGGATGGAGCCAAAGCGCAGCGCTAGTCCAGCAAACATGCACTGTTTGTTGTTTGTTGAGCTCTGTGTTTATTGGGGATTTCATCAGTTTCCACTTTGGATCTCTAAGAGGTTTAATATCAGGAGGGAGGGTGACATCACAGCCTGTGTGATGGAAAATGGATTTCTCTCTCTGTGAGTTTGATTAAATGTTTACTCTCACAACAACAACAGTGTTTGCATGTTGCCGTATTTCATCACGACACTGATGCTGCCCACAACATTGTTAAAGATGAGAAAATGTGTCCAGGCTTAAAGGGGAACTCCCCTGATTTTCCACATCAGCGTGTGTTTCCAGGCGTTGGCAGCGTCGGTCGGGGCTGAAGGCTACAAGTTTGAAAAGGAAACAAATCTTTTGGTGTGGCGTTCGAAAGAAGTGAGCCGACCGGACCTCTGTAGCCCGGCCGGAGCCCGGACGAACAATGTGTGGAGTAAAAAAGACGATGTCTCTGGTTCTGCTGCAACGATTTGGATCCTTTTATTTAACTGTCCATCGTGAGTCTGACGATGTTACAGGAGAGCGATGCTGAATCTGCGCAGGACTGATTATCTGTTGACCTGTGATTTCTAATAATCACAGAGGTCGGCTGTAGTGTTAACACAGTTTATTTCAAAACGAAGCAAACTACTTTAGGTGGTGCATCATTGTGACGAGTGACAAGGCCAGAGCCCGGACCCCAAATATTAACTCTGTGCATACTCGACATTCATATATTAATCCATTCCACATCAGCTGGCCGAAAAACAAAATGCTGCAAGACGTCTAAACGAAACCAAACCGGCCGTCTTCGCCGTCCAAAACGACCCATATGAGCGTTTTCTGATCGATAGGACAACGTTGCCCTCCAAACTGTCCTGATGGACAACAGTCATAATTCACACGGCTGCAAGAGGACAATGTAAACATATGTGTTTAAGCATTTAACGAAACAACTGAAGCTGTTTTATCATTCGCTTAGTGATCCTTCACTGAACACCGCAATATTATGAGATCAGATGTGAACTAAAAATCAAACGGAGAAAATCACGGTAGAGAAGAAGAAGAAAGAAAGAGGCGAAGAACGAAAATTAGGAAAAGGCAGACACAATAAGAGAGAATCGAGCGAGATAACTGAAGGGGAACGATGAGACAAAGTAGGGCGAGAGAAATGGAAAGAAAAGGTAGAGAAAATAAAGGAGGGGAATTTGAGGGAAGGACAGATCAAAAAGAATGAAGGGAATAAGAAAGAAGACGACAGAAACACAATGATGGATGAAAAGAGGAAAAAATGGAGAAAGGGGGGAATGAAGAGAGAGATGAACTTGAAATAGAGACAGAGATAAATGCAAAGAAGTACAGACTGCTGCAGCTGCTTTTAGGACTGAGGGGAAGAAAAGAGTGTCTTGTTATCAGTGTTTCCCCACAGTGCACCAGTAGATGCTGCAGTGGATAAGACGGCAGGCCATTAAAAGCTATTGACCTCTGGCCGTTTATCTGCACGCGCCTGCCTGTTTACTGTAGCCGCCTGACTGACGAACAGATTCTCCAGAACAGAAATATGCTGAAGAAAAGTGACGAGTGCCGTTACAGGACAGCGGTGAGGCTGAGTGGAAACTGCAGTCATTTCACATTCCTGCAGACAATTTTCCAAATCATCATCATCAGTTTTTAGATTGATTTCCTTCCTTCAGGCAGCCGCTGCTGTTATTAAATGTCTGTAAAAATCAGCTTGCAGAGACTTGAAACTTGCTGCAGATTTACAGAGAAAAGTCTGCTTTAGTTAGTGATGCATTCAAGGACACTTTGATATCAGATAACCGATGGTCATCTTCTGAAAAAAAGTTGCACTGACAATCTTTGATGTTGAAAAGTCCCTAAATGCACCAACAGGTAGAGCTTTCAACACTATCTACAGCACGGAACAGGAAATGAACCTAAAACTGAAAAAGTGATGTAAATGATCTGTAAACTGTATTTAACTGGAACACAAAAACAACCCGTATGGTTCTTCAATATCTAACAACAAGCAGTTAGAAAGTTTAGAGACGAATACATGAGTTATTTTGAGCTGCTTATCGATATCATTTTCCTTTTCTTTCCATTCTCTTGTCAAAGATATGATTATCGTTTCCCGGCAAAACGTTGCCTTGCAGATAGTAATTACACACTGAAAAGTTTTGTTTTGACATATAATAGTTAACAGGCGTGAGTCCTCTTCTCTGCACAACGAATGGATCAGGTCGACAGAGACCGATGGCGGGTGGTCGAGGGGAAGTGATAGTTTCAAACGGAACTTCAAAAAGGAAAGATCAGAGAATAGTTCCTCCAATAATCCACTTTCAATCAACAACAATTCAGTAATCCAGCACCAACAACAAGATGGTGTCTGAATGAAGGTAAAGTCAAACTTTTATGGTAGACGGACGGGTTCTTAACACACACACACACACACACACACACACCTCATTCATCCATTCAGTTATGCAGTTGTGGATTCAAAGACTCAGAAAGCTTCACAGCCATCAGTGGAAACAAAATTCAGCTCTACGTTTTACTAAATTATAATTCATCCCTAAACCAAACACAGAGGCTGCCATCAGCCGGCTTTGTCAGATCGGATTTGTATGAATCATCTCAATCAGTCAGTTAGTTAATTAGTCAAAATGAAAATTTGACAAAAAAGCCCTTCAAGGTCCACTTACATGCTTTTTCTTACTAGTTTTGTTTACTACAGTCACGTGATGACAACTGGGAAAACTCCGCCGATAATGACTAACATGTGCTTGAAGAGAGCCAGAAAGTCGCCCGTTGGGACTGTTTGCCTCACTGAAAGGGGGGCAGGATATCCTGGATGGCTCGCTGCTCTTTAACAGAGGTGGGGAACCAGACGTACATTTGCCAAACCAACCAGTTTGTCTTCATCCTTGAAGTCTTCTGATACACTTATGGCAGTTGGGGTGGGAAATACCGAATATAACTAGTTCTCACCACCCGTCAAGTACCAGTGGGTGTTCTCCGGACTCAGGGGGGCAGTAATGAGCGCATTACAGCTTGGTGCACCACAATGAGGCAAAGAAGCTGCAGTGTAACAGGTAGAGCTGTACCTGCATAGTGGGGGACTGCTGCCACTATATCCAGATGGCAGGAGGACCACGGATCTGGTCCCGGCCCCCCAGCACCATTCAACTCAGACCTACACTGTACTATGTGTAGGTGGAAGGATACGGCCTCAGGAGCTTTCGGTGTGACGGGGTTTACCTGAAAGGGGTTGTGGCACAAAGGTGAGATTTATGCTGTTATAGAAAGTGTTTGCAAACTATTTTTTCGGTTTTACAAGAGAAAAGACTTGAAGGATGAAGACTAACCGGTTGGTTTGGCAAGTTAACGTCTGGTTAACTTCCCCGCCTCTGTTAAAGAGCACACAGCTGAATTTTTGCGTGTTACTGTTCATTTATCGTCATTTATCAGCACACTCACAGGCAGTGCATGTAATGATCAATCACAGCTGTGATGACTGTCTGACTCACCAGTCTCTGCAGGATCCTCTTGCTCTTGTCGTCGGTGCAGTAGTCAGACAGGATTCTCCTGTGGACCAGAACCAGCCCGTTGAGAAACAACCAGGAGCCGAACCAGAGCAGAGCGAACACCAGGGTCCCCCGCCGGGACCACAGCCTGAGGCCCAGCCACCGGAGCAGGCACAGCCCGCCGCCGCGACCCCCTCCACCCGACACCAGTCCTCCAGGGAGCATGGCGGTGGTCGCTGTCTGCACCAAAGCCTCCTCTGCCAAGCAGTGTCCAAGGTCTTCTGAATAGTTGCAGTGGTTCACGAGAAAGTGGTCTCACTAAAAACAGACGCTCCAGATTCTGAAGCGTGGTGTAGCAATAAAATGTTTATAGCCTCAATAAGAAGTTATTTGTAGTTTGACAAAGTTAATTAATCCCCTAAAAGAACGTGCAAGTAGGACAGACAGGAGAATAAATACTTGAGCTCATTAATTAGTTTAAAACTTGCTTTTTACATGAATATTTGTTAATCTATCAAGTCTGATGTTTGATTAAAATATAGAAGAGTCATTTTGTGTTAAAAAAAAAACAAGAATTATATCGTCAGCATATCTTGCGACACCAGTTAGGAACCAGACATTGGGCAGCTGTGCCTTCATATCTCCCATGATGCTCTGCAATCAGTTAAGGTGGAAATTAGGAATCACTGCTGTAATGCAAGATCCAAAAATACGTGTTCAATCATGAAAAATCTCCATCATCATCGAGGCCTTTTTCTCAGTTGCTCCTAGACTTGTCTGGTCTCAGTGAAAACTGCCCGCTGTGTCCCCGAAAAACAGAAAAGCCCAAATAGTTCAGGATAAAAGTGCTGAAAAGCAGAAGAAGAGAGCAGTCTGTAATCATCCAATCAGGGCAACGCGTTCCAGACAGAGTCGACTGGTCCGAAATCCGGCTTGGCTCGGCAGCGTCTCCGCGAGAAATACTTGGAAATTGAGTTTGTTCATGTTGAGATTTTGTCTTTTGTTATCCGACTGGTTGATTTATTTTCCTCACAGCGACTCAACGAGCGCTGAGCAACAGGAAATAACTCAGAAGCAGCCGAGTCGCCGTCGCACTGTGTGATGTGGGCGTCTGGACCCGTCTGCAGTGCAGTTTGGCATCTGGACACACACACACACACACACTCGCTCAAATGCACAACCAGCTGCACACACACGACCGTGCATGCAAATTAACACACTTTTTTCTCTAGGAGTCCCACACACACACACACACACTCTCATGCACATTAACACACATTTACACACTCGCAGCAGACTGTCGGTTCCTCTGCGACGTCCTCACGTCACCTCCTCGTGGCGTCTGTAGTTCCTGCGGTCGTCACGCCGTCGAGCTCAGACGAAAATGTCCCTGACATCATTTACGGAGAATAAACTTCAAACCATCCAACAGAAGACGGTCTTCAGATTGGAAAAATCCAAAAACTAAAACATCCTTCAGGAAGAGAGCTCTGTGATGCTGGAAAATATTATTGGAGAGGAGTTTCTTAATGAGCTCCAACAAAGAAAAATGTCCCTTGATGTCAGAAAAGAGAAAAATAGTTTGTTGGTGTCAGAAGAAGTTTTTTTTACTGCTCTGATCTCTGAGCAAAAGTCCTGAACCTGGAAAAAGACATCCTTGATGTTTGACAGAGAGATCTGTGACGAGAGAAACAGAGTGAACTGATGTCAGTGCTTTAGATCTTCACTCAGACCGACTTTTCAGCCTTTTGCTCTAAAAAAAACAATCAAAAACTCTTATCAATCAATGATTTTACACCAAACACGAACAGCAATTAACATTCAAAGAAACTGTGGTGATCAAAGTTTTCCTTTCATGAACTTTTCAAACTCTGAAATAAATTTTTAACGTCAACTCGAGCTTTAAGGGTTTGAAATCATATTGATTTATTGTACATTCTCTTTCCCTCCAGAACTGTGAGAAACTCTTTGACCAGCTCACTGTTTTCGCTCGGACAGCTCGTCTGCAGAAAGACTTTGTGGAGCGTTAAAGGCAGTCAAACTAACACAGCTTTCTTTCCCCAAAGTTCATGAACGGTTCAGAAGAGGAGAGCAGTTCTGAAAGCTGTCTGATTTCTCCTCTGATGTTCTAGTTGAAAAAGCTAATTATCTCTCCCATTCGCAGGGTCAGTCGAGGTCTTCTCAAAGCGGGACTTAAGCTTGCAGACGCCACTCGTCTGGTTTTATCTGCGTACTGTTCTAAAGAAAAAACACATTCATTCTTGAACGAGCAGCTCTGGAAGTCAGGTCAGAGATGTTTCTTTCGGTATCTGCTTTCTATCCTGCTATAAAGACTTTCGCTGACACATCCAAAAACTCTGCTGTCCAATTGTTTAGGCGTTATTACAATTTCCTGATGTGGTCGTGGCTCCTCTCACCGAAGCATCCAAACCATGAACTGAGAACATAACTCCACTACCGCAGTGGAAAACACAGAGAGACCTGCCAGAAGTCAGTAGAGCTCGCAGCTGACGCCTGTCGCACAGAGACTCGTCCGAGATCCAGCTGACGGACTCGAACTCTTCAAATGCTGACGGAAAGAGAAGCAGGTCGGTCATCGCCTGCTTCCTAAAATACCAGTTTGTTTCTTGTTGATGGGAATGCGGGTGGCGGGAGGCGACAGCTGCTGCAGCTGTTCTCGAGCTGCTCCCAGGAGATAAAACCACATATTAGCTACTATTTATATGATCTCATAGGTCTGATCAATGCAGCGTGTGCAGTCGCAACCCTGTCTCCTAGAAAGTCCTTTTATACATCATTAAATAGTTTCCCCAGTTACGCTGCGGACACAGGCGTAAGCGCTGGCTGGACTGGGCTCATTTCAGGGAGCCCAGCGCCCGGGGGCAGCGTCCCGAGTCCCGTCTGTTGTTTGGGTTAGACAACAAAAACACTTCGGTTAAAGATGTCGCGCTGCAAGTCACTGCAGACTTTCTGAATTAAACCAGACCACTGTAACCAGAAGAGACAGTTTAACATCACTGTAGTCGCTCTAAGCGGACATTGTTTTGCGAGATAGCAGAAAACAAATGAAATATGTTGTCAGTGAACATTTTACTGATTTATGAGACCTGAGCCAGATACGTTAATTTCCTCATTAAATAGATAACATAATCGAGTCAGCATTACATTTTCTTTAAACGTATTTACTGTTGCAAATGAGCTGTATATGGAGACAGGGTTGGTAGTCCACACGGGTCCAAATGTACAATCTGTTGGACCGATTCTGCAATTCAACACATTTAAGCTGAAGACAGCCGAGTGCAATGCGTCTCTCAGACCCTAAAATCGAAACCTTTTTGTTAGTCAGGTGTTGTCAGATAAAAACTCCCAAACAAGGATTAACTCGGACTTTTAACAATTCAAATGTTTTGTTTTTTTATCTGTGTGCATTAGCCGTCAGGTGCTTTTTATAAAAACTGCAAATGATTGTAAACTCTCAAATGACTCCTCTTCCTCAGAAAATCACCAGGATTAGAGTCAAATCCAACAGCTCTGCCGTCGGTCGCTCAGATGCAACAGGTGCCAAACTCCCAAAACTCCTAATAACCCTCCAGCTCTCCTACTGAGGAGACCACCAGGCCCTTTGTTTCCCTCAGTAGTCCTGAAGCCGGTCTGCGCAGCTTCTCTAAGCAGGAACGCAACGGGAGCCAAATCCTGCAGTTACCTCTTCAACGTCACACTTTTTCTTGCACATTTACAGCAGCCTGTCGAAGTCCTTGAGTCGCGGCGGCGGCTGTTTGAGCCGTCGTGCTTCTCTGAAACGTAAATGGGGCCCGCGAGAGTCTGGAGAGCACCGCAGTTACAGTTAACTCCTCGCAGTCTTAGAAGATGGTTCAGCATCAGCTGTTCTGAAGGCTCATGGGATGCTGGAGAGACCAAGATCCGAAGGGTTAATCTAATATTCTCACTTCAAGTAAAAAGCAGAAGACGTTTTACTATCCAGACACCTACAGGTCTGTCACTGGTCTGGTGAAGTCCTGCTTCTGAAGCAGCAAGAAACATCAAAACCCCAACTGTCAAATTTAACTTTATTTAACTATTTTCACTCAATGTGAAAAGATTTAAGTAAAACTCTAACGGGATTTTATAATCCGGTCACCTTAAGGTTCTTCAAGGGTCTCGTTTCATTTGCGAGATACTTGATTTAACCTTTGAGGTCATAATAAATGCAAAAAGGGAAATTTTACTGCTCACCGTTCAACACATTCAGGCTGAAGAAAGTCCACGAGTTGCAATGTGTCTCTCAGATCCTAAAATCCAAAATGCAAAATAATATTGGATGGTTCCTCAGTAGTCTAGTTTTCCTTTGAAGAGATGATCAAAAACTCCAAAACCAGGATTAAGTCAAACCTTTAGCTCTTCAGCAGCTCATGAATGAATGAATAATAAGAATAATGATTGTTTAGCAGGTTGTCTGCAAAGTGCAGACGACGTAACTTCGTTTCCTTTGTGAAGAAGAAATTGTGAAACTGTTTGTAATCCTGCTCTGTGTGCGTCCTTCAGGTGATTTTTAGTCTGATTTTCCTTGAAAACCACTTCCTTTTCCTTGAGGTGATGATTAAAACTCCAAAACCAGGATTTAAATCTACAACAGCTTCTGAAATAAACCCAAGAATTGGCAGCAGGAGTCCGGATAACTGAACTTCTCTTTCTGTAAAAAAGAGAAATCGTGAAAGTCTTGAATGAATCTTAAATCGATGATCAGGTGCTCCACAACCAGGATCAACTCCGACTAATTTAAAGAAATCAAAAAACGGTTTGTAAAGCTGCCGCTTGTGGGTCCTTTAGTTGTCTGGTTTGCCTTCAAAGTGTCGATCAAAACTCCAAAACCAGGATTAACTTTAATTTTAACTTTACAACAACTCCTGAAATCCTTCAAGAAAAAAGATAAAACTGTTTGTAATCCTACAGTCTGGTCGTCTCCAGCAATAACTCCATTAACATTTAACTCTACTTAAATGGACTGAAGATGGTCTGCAGAGTCCAGATAACTAAACTTCTCCCTTTGTGACGAATAAATCCTAAAACTGTGAGTAATCCTGTTGTCTGCAGGCCCTTCAGATGCCTGCTTTGATCCAGAACCCTGACATCTGGCTGGAGGAGCAGGTCTCAGTCCATAAAGATGCTCTGGGAGATAAACTGGAAGACTTTTCCACCAGGAGACGATCCGGCTGTCCTGTAAACCCTGATCCAGGACTGTCAGGCAGCCCCGGCGGCTCCAGCAGACGTCGGGTGTTTCAGCGGCTCTGGTTTCTCCTCACGCTGCTGCTGCTGCTGCTGCTGCTGCTGCCTTGCTCTCTCTCCGTCTAACGCTTCACACCGCCTGGCTGAAACTGTGTGTGTGTGTGTGAGTGTGTGTGAGTGTGTGTGTGTGTTTGTGTGTAAGAGGGTGTGTTAGTTCAGCCCCATACCTCTTCCTTCCTTGCTTCAGTCTGCTGCACTCCCAGCTTTTTCCTTTCTCTTTCCTTTCCTACCGACTGTGTGTGTGCGTGTGCGCGCGTGTGTGTGTGTGTGTGTGTGTGTGTGTGTGTGTGTGTGTATGCATGTGTGTGTGTGTGTGTGCGTGTGCGCTTGTGTGTCTTCAGGGAGAACGGAGGCGGCTCCTCCGGCGTCCCTCCTCTCAAACTGGAGAGACTCCCCCCTCTTTCCTCTCCTCACCCCTCTATTTACATGCTACTGTACCTCTCTCACTCCTCTCTCTCTCTCTCTTTACCCCCCCCTCCTCCCTTTTTACCCCGTTACCACGGCAGCGAATCTCTGCTAAGGTTCAGTCCCCACATGCAGCCTCACAGAGCCTCGCCAAATTAAAAGCTCTCACCCCATTTATCTCACTTTTCTTTTCTTCCTCCCTTCCTCTCTCTTTCTCCCCCATCCCTCACTCCTGTGCCATACATGGCAAGCGCTCCACTAAAAACAGCTCAGAGGCCCAGGGCATGTTGGTAATTGCCCTATTATACTAATATATTTATATATATATATATATATATAAATATTCTGCAAACATAATGAAAGGGCAGCCACTGCTGAGGCCGCTCGATGTGGAGTTTGATGTTTTCAGGGGTGAAAAATGTTTGAGGTTATTTTTAAAACGCGCTGCGGTTGATACGATAATTAAAGGTGTATTTAGTTATTTGTGGCCACTAGAGGGCAGAAAAACTCCACAACAAGCTGACAGACACACAGCTCTGACGTTTATCACCGCAGAGAGAGCCGAGGTGAAGCCGAACTTCCGGGTTTTGTTCCAGAAGTAAGAAAAGCTTCATATTTTTTGATAAAGAAGATAATTAAAAATAACGATCTAATATTGTTGTTTATTCAGTATTGTCTGTTTGTTTTAACAGCCTCTAACGAACAGCATTTCCCATAAGCCCGCAGAACATTGCAGGTTAAACGTCAACAAGTAGAGGTGAGTCCACGAGCGTGTGGAGTGTCTGCGGTTAGTTCACACGTAACAACAGCAGCTCAGAGACGACGAACAGAGATTACAGCTGGAAAACTGGAGGAATCCCTTCAGAAGAGAGCGTTGGCGAGTTTTATGGATGTGGGCGAAACAAGTTACGATGACGTTAGTACTCGCGCTGCCGTCACAAAGTTTTCTAGTTGTTTAACTTCGTTAAAATCAAAAAGGTTTCATTTTGTCACAGTAAGTGCTGTCGGGGAGCTGATTTGAACGTGCAAAGTAAACTCCAGGAAGACGCTTAATGCTTTCAGAAAGACCGAGTTAAGCTGCGCAGCCGCAGTGCACGTTTTATCGATCTTTCTGTACGACCAGAACCCGCGACCGTTCTGCTCACACTGTACGGAGCAGCCGAGTGACCCCCACGCCGAGCTCACACTGAGCGTAATTCCAATAAAGTTTATTCAAACAAGACGACCGTGTCCTCAACAATGTTGACAAAAAGAGAGCAAGGCGGCGTAACTTGGTGCAGTTCTCCAATCAACAGAAAGTAAAAAGAAAACGAGGAAGTGATCTGTCTGTTCAGTTTTACATCACAGTTCCAGTCAGGACTGCATGGAAAATCCTGCTCCAACGATGTTAAGACTTTCTCTTTCTCAGCGGCCACGAGGGGCATCGGATCGTGGAACTGCTCAAATCATCGAGCAGTTCGTTGATCGTTGATCGATCAGGCAATTAATCTGCCGTCAAACAACATCCAATCTGGAAATTCTACCCGTTTGTAAAGTTCGTCAGGGGCGACCAGTTCGGGCTAAAACCAGGCCGAACCCGTGCTTTACAGAAGCTAGTGGGCGAGCGCTTGATGTTCGAACTTCAGCTCTCTATAAAGATGCGTTCACAGACACACAGCAACACGATCGTGGCGTCCGTGTCACCTGATCTTCCCTCTGTCAGCTCAGTGTTTGCTCTCCTGAGGGAAACATCTGGCTCTTCAGCTGCTAAACGCTGCTCTGTGTTCAGCAGCTGCTCTCTGGCTGCTGTCTTGTCTCTTTCTCTTTGCCCTCCCTGCCTTCTGCCGTCACTGAGAAGATTGCAAGCATTAATCCAAAAGACAGAGAGGCCTGATGGGTAAAGACGGCAATAACACATCCGGAGTTCAGAGTCTAGCTCACAGACTGGAGTTTAATTAAACATGCATCTTTAGTCTGAGCAGCGGTAAAGAAAAACCAAACTATAGTATACTGACGTAAAAGGATCATTTTCACTTTTTTAACGGTGTTTCTCTTGATGTGTGAGCGTGCACAGGAAAACTGTGGGAACACTTTCTAATGTGGGCAGACATCTGTAAGATTACAAAAATACCTTTAAACCGCCTGTTAGGGATATTTATTATAATAACAATGAATGAATCTGACTGCTAGTGTGTTTTAGTGTTGTCAGAAATCTGTGATGAAGAGGTGAGCACAACGTTATTATCGGTTAATATTACTGATAGAAATGATGGACAAAAAATCACACTTGATGTCACTGTTGACTGATAGACCTGTTGGTGCTTTAACGCTGATTAACAGTGATTTGGTACCCTTCATGTAGACGAGACAGCGCCTGGCAGACAGATGTTGAGCCCACAGGTCCACTGTGCTACACATGTTTGGGTGATATGAGCAGAGGCAGCTCCCAGCTGCAGAATCCCACTCACACTTTCTGGAAACTCTGAAAAGCAAAGCCTTTTTCTACCTGTAATTGCCAATTAAACCGTGTGGCGCGCGGCGAGCTCGCGTTTGGCAGTCGATCACAAAGCGGTGTTCTCGTTAACACTGTCCTCATCTGAGCCCCTGTGTTGCAGCCACTTATCACAGCCTCCTCGTTAGCCGCAGCCAATTATCTGAGGTCGCTCGTTTGGGGCAGAGACTTATCTCGCAGGTACTTTAATTGACTCAAACACACACTTCAAAGCTGCCGCCTCAGCAAATGTCTCAGAGATTTTCACCTTCGTGTTTCCTGAAGTTCAGTTTGAGGTGAATTTGTTTTGCAGGAGAGAAGAAACCAGGAACATTTCATGCTGCTTTAATCAGGTGGGACGTGGAGTCATTCAGTGGAGTAGCCTGCATGCATTTGTATTGGAGGTATTTGTGCACACACTCACACACACACACACACACACACACACACACACACACACACTGAGTGCATCAGTGCATGAAGTCAGAGTGTTCTTGTGTGGAGGTCATTGGTAGTAAATCGTTCGTCAGGCTGACGCAGAGTTGTGCTGCAGCGCCTCCTGGTGGCCGCTCGTGACCATTACAGGATGATGACACCAGGAGAGGAGGCGAAGAAAGTGGGGGATGAGGAAGAAGAAGGTGATGAAGGGCAGAGAGAGAAACGTGTGCAGTTCAAAAAAAGGAAACAATACAAATAGAAATCATTTACATGATATTATAAACTAAGCAAGTTAACTAACATTTGTGCTGAGCGACGCTTGGTGATCTCTAACAGATGTACAGGATTTCACTTAAAAACATGTACTATTGTTGAATCAGGTCCACTCTCTGCTCATATCTGCACCGTATTTTACACACATCGAGCCAAAATCTCCTTTAAATCATAAAAACAACAGACAACAATCAGTGAAACAACCAATCACAAGCGTAGAACAGTCCTGCTTTGCCATTAACTGGCCTTTTTCACGTTGGCTGCCGAGCTGCACAGAGGGACTGAATGAATGATTTATGTCTGTCTGACATTTGTCTTATTGATTTATATGATTTGTTTTAAGCTGTGTGCGTTAGTTTAATATCGTCTTTACAGTTAAATGGCACAGCGATTTATTATTGCACTTCCGTAAAGTTGGAGGACTCACAAGAGAAAGAAAGGTCCTACATTTCCCATAATGCAACCCAATAGCCTCAAACAGTTGCATCTTTCAAACTTCACACCTCCAGTTTGTAACGGAGGCTTTCTGTTGTTAATTCTATAAATATGTACTCTGTTAAAAAATGAGTTTCTTAAAGGAAAATCCCTCCTTAAAAACAGCAGCATGTGGGGAAAACCTTACCTTATCAGAGTATTCATTTATTAGAATTAATTTAGCTTTATGAAGACAAATAATAAAAAAAAAAACATCCTCAGAGCTCTTAGAGAGGTGCTGAATTCGATACAAACCTTCATCATTCGTTTGAAGTTTCATTATGAAAAGAAGCAACCGGGACTTTTATTCACACACAGCAAGTGTCCATCATGTTCCAGCAGAACTCTGCGTGAGCCGATCGCGTTTCTTTAGAAACTGAATTTAATGAGTTGAGCTGAACTCTCAGCAGCCAGAACAGCTCATGTTCATGAGTTCTGAAGTTCAGAAAATAAAAACTAGACAGCCGAATCGACTCAACATTAATAAAAACATATACTTACGTTAAGTTAATGACAAAAGATTATTTGAGTCCGCTAAATTCCTGCGTTCCAGTTCCCAGCCGTGACCAGTAGAGGTCACAGTGAGCCCATGTGCTTCAGCAGGAGCAATAATGAGCTGAGTCAATGAAGATTTATTCACAATATGATTTATTCACAAAAAAAAGGGGTTAATATGAGTGAAAGTGGAACTTTGTTCTATATATGTAATGTATCAAATACATTTCTGAGCAACAAACTTAAAAAACACCACATTAATGAAGAGAAACCGTCAAAAAAAAAAGGAAACGCCCGTCCTAAAATAAAGCAGACCGAGTCTCTGGATCTGCAGATACAGAACGTTTTGGACCCGCCGGCTGCAGCCGCTGTTTCTCTTCATCCACAGAAGAACACTTTCTAATCTCGGTGAGTCCGATGCCGCTGCAGACCAACGGGTTTCCATTAACACAATGAGAAAACATTGATATTTCCAGTAAAACCATCACTACAAATAAAGATGAAGCTCTGCAGTGACTCGTGGATCCTGTTTGTTTTAAACAACCCAGCAGGGCAGTCCCACACATAAAAAGGGTTGTTTGATTTCATTTCATTTATTGATTTTTTTTTCTTTATGTGTAAGTGTTTACGCCTTTAACATATATTAAAATATTTCACCATAGAGACAGTCTTTCTCTTTAACGCGACTCAGTCACACTGTAGTAAGCTGTTCACACTTAATGTTCGAAAACATCTGGAACCCGATCCAGTGTTTTGCAGAATCATCCAGAATCAACCTTCTGAGCCGAAGTCATCTGCTCATAAAAACTGTAAATGTATTTCAAATTAAACTCAAATCGTAGACATATTACACATGACCAGTGAACACTGCTGCTATTTTCAATCCACACATCCTCAAAACATTTCAGCAATGCCCCGACCCTGCCTTTAATTGATTGGGCTAAAGTTGTCTTCCTGCCCTCTGATTGGCTCGTCAAGCTCCCGCTCTGCATTCCAGCTCCTGTTGGAGGAACAGTAAAGCTCAGTTACATTAAATCTGTCCCGTCAAGCGCTCTGTAGCCACGCTGTGTTAGAGAAACACCATACGCTGGTATCACAACATATCTAGATACACAATATGGACACAAGTATGTGGACAGCCTCCACTCGTCTGGGTTCAGTCTCTTCAGAGACCTGAACCTGCTGCAGGGATTTGCTCCCATTCAGACACCAGAGTCTAGCGACTACTTTGTGGAAGCTCATAAGGGATCCGAATAAAGAATAAAGGGCATTAATGAGGTCCAACACTGATGCTGGGGATCAGGTCCGGCTCCCAGTCGGTGTCCCAGTTCATCCCAGAGCTGCTGGACCGGGATGAGGTCAGAGTCTGTGCAGACCAGTCAGGTTCTTCCACACCAAACTGGGAAAAGCACTTCTGTATGGAGCAGCTTTGTGCGCGGGGGCGCCGTCATGTTGAAACAGGAAAGAGACGAACTGCTGACACAAAGCTGGAAGAGCACCTAAAATATAACTGTCTGCTGCAGCGTTAGGATTTCGCTTAAAAAGAAACCTAGGGGGCCTGGATAGACCCAGACCAAAATTACACTAAACAAACAATAAGATCTGGTGGTAATTCATGGTGCTCAGTGGATGATTCCTAATAATTGATCATATTTTTATTGACCTCCTGACCTTTCCTCTGCTCTCATCACACCAAAACGTCCTCAAACATGCAGAGAAAATCTAAATCAAATGTTCGGATAGTCATTTCTCTCCAGAGGACGAACCCTTCAGATTTTAATGACTGCATGACCTTTCCTCTAGCGCCACAGGACAAACTTTACACTTTCCACTACTGGTAAGACTGTAAAGCAGACAAATTGTTGTTTGTTCACATTGTGGTTGTAATGAGCACTGCAGCCTCCAGAGGATGCTAGCAGCACTTTAGCCTGTCAGTGTTGTAAAAATGGTCCAAATCACACATCAGTTTCAGCTAAACGCCCAAAATGTTTATTATTGCAAATGTATTCAGTCCACAGAAGTTTTCTTCCTCTGCTTCCAGAAAAAAGCAGAGGATGACAGGCGAGAATTATTTCTGTCCCAGCTGGCTTCCTGACCGAGACAGCAGCTGGACATATCACACACACACACACACACACACACACACACACACACACACATTTGTACAAGTCCATCAGTGAGGTAATACATTCCTTCGCCCCGCACCCTAACCTAACCTAAAAACAGCCCTTTGAGGAAGCGAGGACCAGAGAAAATGTCAAATTAACGACAGCAGCAACACTGATGCCAAAGTGTGAGCACGGCACTGCATGAGCTGAATCCCTCGTGCTGCAGAGGCGGAGAGCCACCGACGGAGAATAGATCCACAGACATCAGCTCAGCACGACAGACATGAGCCAAGCGTTTTTGTCTTTGACAGCGACGGTTGCTGCTGCTCTCCACATAATCCACAACACAAACAGAACTGCTGGGAAATCAACTCTCACACACAACGCTGAGCGAGGGAGATTAACAACCTGTTGACTGGATGATTCTCTCTCTCCTGTCTGATGTGGCGTTTTGTCAGCACAGTGAGGTGACTTCAGGTCCTAAAGGAGCCAAAACTTCTGCATTTACTCTTTATTTAAGGCATTTTTCTCAAATCCATTACTGTTCTATTTTGTCTCAATACAAAGCAGACTATGTCAAACCAGGCAGGCAGAATTATTTTACATCAACAAGAACACAACTGTGATTCAAACCTTAAAAGGTCTGTTCACACGAATAAATGCTTTGAGCATAAAGAAATTAAATTATAATCACCTCCAGCAAATTCAGAGGAAGTGACCTCAAAGAAACACCCAAGCAAAAAAAAAAGAAACTATTTGCATGGCTAGATACCACTATGGGTACGTGAAAAACTATTATTTCAACATAGTTTTAAGCAAAATAATTTAATCTTGACTCCTTCAGACCTGAATTGTAAAATTAAATCATCAAGTTCATTCAAGTTTCATTCTATTTTATATCACTTTATACTTTTATAGATACAGAGGAGCTTCTCATAAGTGAAGAACTTCCAAAAATGAGTCAAATTAAAAGTTTGCCCTGATGAAGTTGAATGAAGTTATTACAGTTCATCCTGAGGGGAGCGTGAACGATGAAGCACGTTTCATCGCAGTCCAACAGCTGCTGAGATGCTTCACTCTGAATCATAAATGTGAACCTTGTGGTGGTGCTATGGGAAAAGTCAGAGGATCACCAAAGTGGGTCGGATTCATCCTCTGGGGACCATGAATGTCTGTACAAAGTTTCACGACAATTCATTTGATATTTGTTGAGGTATTTCAGTCTGGCTGGTGGACCGACAGACCGACCTAAAGCCATGTCAGTCTATCAGACGGCTACAGACGGTTTTATGATCAAAATGACTGCTAACTTAACAAACCAAAAGGATAATTAAACAAAAAGAAGTGCCTGAGTGAAGCGTCCAACGTGTATAACATGAATACACAGCAGTGCAGACGGATCCAGTAGAACGTAACACACAGTGCACATCAAAAACACAATCACAGTAGACATGTAACACTGTAAGGCCTTGAAAGAAGCTTTTATTTCAACCTCTCTTCAGCCACTCGCGATGTGCTCACATGTACAGAAATCACAGTTTGAAAACAACAAACACACGCAAACACAATGCATAACAAACAGGGTTGATCGGGATTTAGTTATTTAAGAAAAGCACGTCTGTTTTTGTAGAAAAGACATAATCATGGTCAAATATGCCTTCAGCTTTCCACTTTAACGGTTTAGCATCCTGTGTACGTCAGTGCATTTCTGACACCTACTGCACATATTCACTGCATTAAATGAAAATATTAGCTATTATTATTCTACCAACTGTTACCAAACATTTAGTGTATTGGTTAACACATTGTATGTATTCTTTGCGTTCCTAGAACTGATGTGATCAACAGGTGCTCATCAAACAAACAAACAACAAAACGGGTCATTTGTCACTGCCGTGCAAAATGACATATGAGCATTTTCTGATCTGACGCCTCGATGGTTAAAGTTTGGTTACGTTTAGGCACAAAGTTGCGAAAAATCCCAGTGTCGACAGTCGGACACTGAGTTCAGTCTCAAAATTAGATTCCCTCATTTCAGAAACCCCTCCTCAAATAAAAGTAACTCAAAAGTTTGATATTATTGTATATTGTTGAAGTTATGAAGTATGAGTTTGCCAAACAGAAGAAAGAAGCTTGAACATGCTGAGCACATTATTTAGAATTAGTCAGTAGCGTTTTTGAACGGAACAACTAATTTGTTGATGAATTTTTCAATTATTCCATTAGATGTCTAGTCTGTGAAATAATAAAATAACTTATTCACGTTACAAGGAACCAGAGATCAAAGCTTTTCTTGAGATATCGAATCAGCCTCCAAACCCAGAAAGTATTCATTTTAATAACTAAATCTTTGAAGCTGTGGCAAATGTTAAATATTTTTACTTTATCATTTATTGAAAGAGTCAATTATCATATATTTCAAACTGACTAGTTTTGATTTGACTGTTATTTCTCTGACGTCCCATGATCAGTCATGACCTAACCCTAACCCTCTCTCAGAGTTTTACCGGTCTCGTTCGGTCTCCTTACTCAACGATCTCGTCCTCCTCGTCCTCAAAGTTCTCATCGCCGTCATTGGCGGTGGCCTCCTGGTACTGCTGGTACTCGGACACCAGGTCGTTCATGTTGCTCTCCGCCTCTGTGAACTCCATCTCGTCCATGCCCTCGCCCGTGAACCAGTGCAGGAAAGCCTTTCGGCGGAACATGGCCGAGAACTGCTCAGAGATCCGCTTGAACAGCTCCTGGATTGCCGTGCTGTTGCCGATGAAGGTGGCGGCCATCTTGAGCCCCCGGGGAGCGATGTCGCAGACAGCGACCTTGACGTTGTTGGGGATCCACTCCACGAAGTAGCTGCTGTTCTTGTTCTGGACGTTCAGCATCTGCTCGTCCACCTCTTTCATGGACATGGGCCCACGGAAGACTGTGGCGACAGTCAGGTATCGTCCGTGGCGAGGATCACAGGCCGCCATCATGTTTCTGGCATCGAACATTTGCTGTGTGAGCTCGGGAACGGTGAGCGCTCGGTATTGCTGGCTCCCCCGTGCCGTCAGAGGAGCGAATCCCGGCATGAAGAAGTGGAGTCTGGGGAAAGGCACCATGTTGACGGCCAGCTTGCGAAGATCTGCGTTGAGCTGCCCGGGGAAGCGGAGCGAGGTCGTGACGCCGCTCATGGTGGCCGACACCAGGTGGTTGAGGTCTCCGTAGGTGGGCGTCGTGAGTTTAAGAGTGCGGAAACAGATGTCGTAAAGGGCCTCATTGTCGATGCAGTAGGTCTCGTCTGTGTTTTCAACCAGCTGGTGGACGGACAGGGTGGCGTTGTAGGGCTCCACCACGGTGTCTGACACCTGACGGATCAACGGAAAGATCAGATGTAAAGAGATGTTGAGGTGTGACGGTAAAGGCAAGGCAGGAACGGAGAAAAGGAAGACAAGAAGTGAAAGGATTACAGAAAAGGTTGGTCTGTGGAGTTAAAATACAGGATAATGCTGCATTGAAAAATTGGAAGAACAGAAAAACTTTCCAAAATGAGACGGTGTAGTCCCTCATTCGTCCAGGAGTGTCCCATCCGGAAGTCATTCACAATTGAGAATGACTTCCGGATGGGAGCCGAAACGTCTTCTGAAAACAGTGTCCAGACGACTACGACTGAAACCTTTTCTACGAGAAAAACTTATTCCAGCTGAGGGCTCATGGGTCATTCCAAGATGGCCGCCCCCATTACTAGCCTTATAGTCACACCATATAAATAGCCTAAATTGGGCTATTACATATTTATAGTGGTATGTTCACAAGTGAAACTAGATACAAACTATAGCTCTTTTTTAATGAGCTGAATCAAATGAATTAGAGTTAATATCTATATTGTGTTATACTATTGAAGTTATGAGGTTTGTCATCTGCATGTCTTTGCAAAACAGACATGTGGATGGCTCTGCTAGTCTTTGGTGTGACTGGGCACTTAAAGACAACTCCACAGACCATGAGAAAAGGGTTTGGGGTTCTGGGAGAAGGATTTTAGTGGAAAGGGTAGAAGAAAAGGATCAAAGAAAGCAGGACGAAAGACAAAAAAGTGGAAAAACACAAAATTTCATAAAATGACATTTTGACACATTCTACCCATCTAGCCCTCCGTCCCTCAGTGTTAAAACCCGCTCTGGTCTTCCCCCCTGATACCTTAGGGAGGGCATGACACTGAAGGTGTTCATGATCCGATCGGGGTACTCCTCCCGGATCTTGCTGATCAGCAGGGTGCCCATGCCCGAGCCGGTGCCCCCTCCAAGAGAGTGAGTCAGCTGGAAACCCTGCAGGCAGAATTCACAGCAGTGATGAGAAAGATGGCAGCTACGTAGACGGATGGCCAGGCTTTGTCCCCAGATATTTATGTGTTTACTCTCAGTAAGACCTGTTTTTAAATGATTGAAGATGACCTCATGCAACTGGAGCTGTAGATTTACTGATTTACCCTTTTTTCATTTAATAAAAATATATAATATTGTCTAAATACAAGCAGCCACACAACAACTTTGTCTTAAACAAATGCAATCTTAAATTGGCAAAATTTTGATTCAAATCGGATCAAAGAATAAGCGAACAAGAGTAGAAATCTGAGCAGACAGTTTTTGATACTCTGCGGTACAGACATGTTTTGGTCTGTGCCAAAATAGTTTTGAGGTTCGATACTCAGGAGAACTACTACAATAAGTTAAATGAGGACCTGGTAGAGGAACAGTTAATGTCTCAAAATGGATTTAAAAGGTTTTGGAAACAGGGCAATGTCAACTTGAGTTGAGTTCATGGCAGTCCATCCAATAGTTATTGAGATATTTCTGTCTGGACCAAAGTGGTGGACCGACTAACATCGCCATGCCACCAGCGTGGTAAAAATGCAGGACCCTTACCATTTCACTTTATTTTGTTTATTCCAAAACAAATTTGTAATTAATCACAAACTAATTACCAGGGGACTTGGGGTCAAGGAGTAGCCCTCTTTGCCCAGTTGGTAATTCACCCTTTAGAACAATAATCGAGGAGATTATGATACCTACAAATATTAATACATAAAGAAGAAAAGGGTTTAACCCAACCGATGAGATGGCTCTACCTCAGACAAATAAAAAGCTAAAGAACGTTAGTCCTCTTCACCTGGAGACAGTCGCAGTGCTCACACTCCTTCCTCACTATGTCCAGGACTGAGTCCACGAGCTCCGCCCCCTCCGTGTAGTGACCTTTGGCCCAGTTGTTCCCCGCACCTGTCTGACCTGAAGACAACCAATCGGCACAGAGAAAATCCATCTGTGAAATGTAAAATGATCGCCACAACAGATGGCAATGTGCATGCAGACACACACTCGACTGGCGAGCCATTTCAGAGTAGCTGCGAGATGTTATTCAATGTCTGTGTGTATAAGAAAGATCTACAGCCTCCCTGCTTCTTCTCCTGCTGAGACGTCCGTTTATTAAACAAACGCTCGAGTCTTTTCAGTCTGTTTACTGTACAAATTCAATGCTGGAACGTTTCATTGCTGCTCCGGCTCGGCCCTCTGTAACCACACCAAGTGTCAAGTATCTCTTATAGTGATGAACCCACAGAGAATTATCTCCAACTCTGCAGCTCTACGGAGCTTTTTAGCCTCTTTTAGCTCCTAGATTTTAGACATTTCCTGTCTGGTTCAGTCTCAGTGTTTCCAGCAGCAGCTGTTTTCATTAAACCAGCTCTGATAAGGCCACTGTACACAATGTCAATATGACATGATTATCTCTTTATTTCAAAATTGCAAACTTACATTTCTTTCATTTCAATCAGGAGGCTAAACAAAGCAAAACCAAACTTGAGTACAGATAATCGTCCAACTGAAGCTCATCGGTCATTACTGGACTTTCAGTAAATATAATGAGTCTTTTCACATTAGCAACCCTGTAAACCTGCACAAAAGGCATAAAACTGAATCAACCTGTGAATAAATGCGTTGAATAAAAGCAGGTGATTGTTACCAAAGATGAAGTTGTCCGGTCTGAAGAGTTGTCCGAAGGCTCCTGAGCGCACGCTGTCCATGGTTCCTGGTTCCAAGTCAACCAACACCGCCCGGGGGACGTATTTATGTGCTGCACAAACAGAGAAGAGTCGTCACTTTCTGGCTCCAAAAACTTGTATTTTTAACCTGTAAACGCGACTGTCCTCACGAGCGTCAGTTGTTTGTTTAAATGCTTCAAAATGACATTTAAGAGAGCGAGTTAGTTATGAATGGTTTAGAGGCCTGTGTGTGTTACGCTCAGTCAGCTGTTCTGGTTTTGTGCGTTTGCGTCTACAAAAGTCCGAAATTCTGATGTGTTCGCTGCGCTTAAATCCTACTCAGCAAAGTTACAGCCCGATGTTATTAGAGCACCGCGAAACCTCCTACAGAGGAGGGCAGGGCGGCTGGTTGGGTGTGCAAAGTGTCTGACTCTGACACTAGAGGGCGCTGTTTGCGTACGGCAGGGGCGGATCTAGAACATTTTACATGGGCGGTGAAAATGGCAACACATGCTACTTCTGCAGGTAAATGGCAACAGAAACTAGCCAATAACTATTTTAGTATGTTAGTGTTGTGGAGTTTATATGAACAGAGAGAAAACATACCACGAGGTCCAGGAGACATGTGTCTTTCAGTCTTTACCTTTCTGTTTCTGTCCCTCATTCATCTCCTGCCTCGTCTTTCTCTCAGTCCTCCAGCCCTCACCTTCTCTCCTGATCTCTTCCCCTGGCAGGTCGTCCTCTCCCTCTCCTCTCTCTCCGTCCCTCCCTTCTGTCTCCAGCACTTTTTAGCTGAAGCTGGAAATATCTGCTCTCTCGTCTTTCCTTTGTATTTTCCATCAGACGGCCAGTCCAGCTGCACAGACCATCAGTGAACTGTCTTTACTTCCTTTAACCTTGGTCACAATCGTTCTCTAACCTTAACCCAGCCCTGGCTCTATGGGTCATAAAGGTGGTTTTGGAACGACAAATGAACAAACGTGTCCCGGGATATGGACCTGTTACTAAAAACCTGATTACATATCTGATCAGGAGTATTTTGTTCATTTGTAAATTGTTGAAATCCACTCAGCAAAATGGAAAATCAAACTAACATCTAGGAATAATTGATGAATATATAGAAATATAGTCAAGTGATCGGGAAAAAATCTCAGTTCTTCAATAACTGGATCGGTTGATGAGTGAAGTGATCCAGTATATTTTACTGCAGATTCATGCAGAGAAATGCTATATCCATCACTCAATCACTCAAGTCTTTGAATGCAGTGCATTTACATGTATGCTTATAGTAATAATAATAATAATAATGATCTTTATATATGGAGCACAAGTTAAAAAGTGCTTCGTACAAGGCAGCAGATTAAAATGATAAAATCATTCGTTTTTATGATAAAACAGACAAAAGCACTTTCAGTGATAAGATAGAACAAGCTAAAAGAAATGAAAATAAAATACATAAGAAATTATATATATATACACATAAGATATATATATATATATATATATATATATATATATATATATATATATATATATATATATATATATATATATATATATATATATATATATATATATATATATATAGATATAGATATATAATTTAAAAAAGTTAAAGTTTTAGAGCTAATAAGCTTTAAAACACGATGCGGTGTCCCAGGCTTTGTGTTGCTTTAAGACGTGAAAGGTGATTTATTTTCCAGGAGAAGCCAAACTCAGAACATCACCAGTCATCCAGAGGAAGTGTGTGACTCACACACACACACACACACACACACACACACACACACTCACCTCCACTGTTATGTATTGTACTTACAGGACGCCTCATTGTAGTAGACGTTGACCCTGTCCAGCTGCAGAGACGAGTCACCCACGTAGCTCCCTGCAGGGTCGATGCCGTGCTCGTCACTGATCACTTCCCAAAACTGTCGCAGCGGAAACAGAGAAGAAGAACTCAGACGATGCCTGACCCGCTGACTTCCTGCCTGTACGGTGCGTTTACTGACAGAACACACTGTTAGAGATTCTGCACTCAGGTGTTTTCAGATATTGTGGCTGATTGAAGCTGGGTGGTGCTCTGCGGGGAGTCGCATAAAGTCATCAGACTACATGAAGATGATGAACTCGCCGTGCCTGTGGATACAGATCTCGGACTCTACAGTGGATCCGTGAGATCCACGGGACTGCGGTCTGTCTGTGGACGTTCAGACGTTGTTGGAGATGTGTGAAAGGAAGGAAGGAGGGTCCTTCCTCTGCTGCTCTTCCTCAGCGAGTATCATCCTCTGAGAAAAACCTGGGATTTTGAGCTACACAGGAAACGCACCTGACCTGACACACGCGTGTGTTTACCACCTGAACTTACAGTCGGTTTGAATCAGCGGACGAGCTGGTAAACTTGTCACACAGAAAATAAATTAAAGCCACATGAGAACGTCTGCGCCTCGACACAGTGGAGATGAATGAAATTTAGTTTGGGAGAAAAATGATATTTAGAAATTCAACAGCAGTGTGTTGCTCTGAATGATCAACACTTTCCACTGAGGAAATAATCCCTCAGCAATCTGCAGATACCACAGATGACTGGTTGTCTTTTTGTGATTTGGGTGAAGTAAATAAAATATTCAAACGTACATTTTGAGTTAAAGGGTTTATTAGCAGGCTCGTGTTCTTCGCCACTGAACCAAAAGTCAAATAGAGTCCTGCTGAATCAGTCAGAGGTCATTTAATGTGTCTTTTCACATCAGTGACACATTAGTGTAAACTGACCTTCTCACAGACGAGGCCTCGGACTAAAACGGGCAGTAGCAGTAGACTCCGTGTTCTCCAGGTGAAATATCTTGAGCATCAGCAGTCATGCATTTAGACACGTTTCCTCAAAATTCACCCTGACGGGTTTGGAAAGCCGTGGACCTCCAGCAGAGTTTACAGAGGAGAGAGCTTGTCCTGAGTTGAAAAGGAGGCGGCGGACATGTTTGATCTGTGCAGGGAGACTGTGGATCTGCAGTTTATCTACGACCTGAGCCTTGTTTAAAAAGCTGTCGCTGCTGACTTACACACTTCCCACACAGTCACATGGTTCATTACCCAGCAGCCTTTGCGGTTACAGTATGTGACCTGCTAACTGTCCATTTCGCTCTCGTTGTTTCTCTTATTTCTCGTGATTCACTCCTTTGACTTTCAGCCCAGAAAACTCGCACTGAAATAGTTGTGTGATTGGTCAGAGCCTCAGTGAGTGTGTGTGTGTGTGTGTGTGTGTGTGTGAGAGATTCCTTGAATAGTCTCACAGTGGTTGTGGGTTCACTCCCCCTCTCCACTGTGACGGGTTCATTACAGGACAGAGAGCCGTCGATGCTCGCTACCTTCATTCATTCAGACTGCATTAATCCATAATATTCATTCCAGATTCGTTTGTTAAAATCAATTTAAATGTCCAAAATGATGAGAAATGTCTAACAAAGCATGTTAAACAGTCTCTCCAGACTGTACACATGCAGTTACAGGGGGGTTAGTGGACTGAAGGTAAAATCATCTCTGACATTACAACATTTAATATTCTGCTTTCCACTGAAGCTGAAGGATGTTTACACTTGGTGAAATATTCAAACTCAGGACACAGTGAACTGAATGTTCTCTAAGTCTTCACACACCGTGTGTTATCTTTGGGTTGTCACAGAAACGTGTGTTGCTGTGGATGCTGATCATTAGTGTAGGAAGTGCAGCAGAGTGTGTGAATGTGAGTGAAGCTGTACTTGAACAGCAGCAGTGAGACCCGGGGGACTACAGAAGTTCTGCCGGGAAACACTAACATTAGATATTAACAGGTTCCATGGGGGGTCATAAACCCGGTCCCTACCTTGGTCCCGATCTGGTTCCCGCACTGTCCGGCCTGGATGTGAACTATTTCTCTCATCTTCCTTCTTTCTGTCGGTCGTCTTCTCTCCGGTGGTGGTCTGGGGTTTGTCGGTGCTCGCTGATGCCGGTGTGCGTCTGTTAAACGGGAGCGCGTGGCCGGCTTCATCTCCTCCTCCTCCTCTCACGCGCGTTCACGCGGCCACGCCCTGAGGGGCCACCAGGGTCCGGTCTGTCCCACTCAGCATTAACTCCCTTGTTTTGTTTGTCCCACCACGTCAGACTGCTCCACAACTGCAGCTGTAACACTGTTGGCCTGCAGGTGGCGCAGCGGTTAACACTGCAGCAGCTACTACCTCCTAACTGCAGAACCTGCCTGAGAATCCTGCTGTTTCTGAGTTTCCTTCAGTCTCGCAGTGATCCAGAGACAGCTGTCTGTCCGTCCACGGGTCCACTGCAGACAGGAGCTGCTGACTGCTGGTTCGGCTGCTTTAATGGCAATTTGCCAAAATGCAAACAAGTATAACTCCAAAAACTGAAGCATGGTTATCCCACAAACAGAAGAAAGCTAAAGAATAATAATAGGAGCGTCAAAATCACTTAATTTGAACTTTCTCACGTCTGAATATCTTTCCAGGCTCATCGACATGGTTCTTATTTTTATGCAACAGCGACAATCTCCATCCAACGATCTGCAGCTGCCAACTGTGGACAAGCCAGGAAAGTAACTAAATACACTTACTCAGGTACTTTATACGAGTGTTTTAATGTTACTTCTACTCCACTGCATGTGTTAGGCGCCTGTAGTTACTTTGCAGATGAAGATTTTAAAAACCTATAATGAGCAAATTAAATACAATCTATTGTATTTTACTTGTTAGAGTATTTTTAAATTGTGGTATTGCTACTTCACCACTGGTGGTTTCGATATTCAGACAAAACTAAACGAGGGACTTTCAGTACGACGCTGCAGTCTGTGCAGAGAGGAGGAATGGCACCTGGAGGGATTTTCTGCTCCGTCAGGGAACATGTGCCAGACCTTTCCACAGAGAGGCTGAAGCCTGGGTCAGCTGCTGCTGAGGCCGGCAGCAGCGTCAGATTACACAGCACCGAGCTATAAAACGGGAATTCATCGCCGATGCTGAGCTGAGCTGAGCTGCTCACAACACTGACTTCTGCATCATCCTGCAGCGAACACCACTTCATGTGATCCTGACCCAGAAAACCGACGTCTGCTGGCAAAGACACGGTTCAACCAAACAGAAACAAGGTCTATTATAACTTTAAGTTGTACAATGAAGGATAAAACATGGGAAGTAATATGACCACTATGCAATTTTCCATTTATGCCCTTTAAATGAGAATCAACTGCTAAAAACTGTCCAATAGGGGGTGTGTCTGCAGTTGGAGACTCCTTTGTAAAACTTAAGCTGCCATTCTCTGGAAGTCAATAAACGTAAAGAGTGAGACCTCCAGGTGTAGAGACACGGAAACATGCACATCTGGATAACTTTGAAAAGCTCATCTTTATTCATTTATTTTATTTACTGTACAGATTTACAGCTCCCAACTTTCCCTCTGCATTGAATACAAACCCTCACAGCTCAAATCGAATAAAACAAAACGTCACAACAGAAACTATTTCATCTCACACACACACCCACACACACACACTTAAAACATGCTCAGTATTCAAAGAGGAAGATAATGCAATTTAGATAAAAACAGTGAGAACAAGAGGACGTAAACGTTTACGAGTCTCTGATTCAGTCTCATACACACAAACTGAATCCATCAAGTCACTGAAGGATTGTCAGACTATACAGACAGACAGGCAGACACACAGGCAGGCAGACACACCGGCAGACAGGCAGACACACAGACAGACAGGCAGACACACAGACAGGCAGACACACAGACAGGCAGACACCGGCAGACACAGACAGGCAGGCAGACACACAGACAGGCAGACACACAGACAGGCAGACACACCGGCAGACAGGCAGACACACAGGCAGGCAGGCAGACACACAGGCAGGCAGACACACAGACAGGCAGACACACCGGCAGACAGGCAGACACACCGGCAGACAGGCAGACACACAGGCAGGCAGGCAGACACACAGGCAGGCAGGCAGACACACAGGCAGGCAGACACACAGACAGGCAGACACACAGGCAGGCAGGCAGACACACAGACAGGCAGACACACAGGCAGACAGGCAGACACACAGGCAGGCAGGCAGACACACAGGCAGGCAGACACACAGACAGGCAGACACACCGGCAGACAGGCAGACACACAGGCAGGCAGGCAGACACACAGACAGGCAGACACACAGACAGGCAGACACACAGACAGACACACAGACAGACACTAGCAGTCGTCCTCCGCAGTGAGCTGCAGTAACGATGAGGATGTGTGCAGCAGCAGCTGGCCGGCCAGTCTGGTCAGGCAGGTGAGGCAGCGCAGCACCGACCTGACAGGAAGAGACAAACTGTCAATTATGCATCAAAGTTTGAGGTTTAGCCAAGATTTAGACGGCCATGCGCTCTAGCGCCACCAACAGGTCAAAAGCTCTACGACTCATAACAGAATAAAACTAATGCTGAACTCTTTCAGCCTGAGGTGCAGACGCTAACGCTAACGCTAACATGACAGTTCCATGTACAATTAACATACAAAAGTAGCCACGAGCGTGCCGTCTGCGTGCACGTTAACATGCTGAGGTTCATGTAATATTGGCGTTCCTGCATTTACCAGTTTGACTTGTAATTAACGGTGACCCAAATTTAAAGGATGCTCACAAGTCGTTTCCCATCTCTACCACCCGTCCATATGATGTAACACGGCATCAGCGGTAATACAACAAGTATTATCAGCGAAATATAATTAAAGTAGGCCTACTGGTTGTGCAGTAAAATGTCTCCTGTGACTTCAGTTTTGGGCTTTTCTCTAATGAACACTTATTTAAATGAAACCGTCTCTGTGGTGAACAGGGAGACACTGCTGTGTTGTACGAGGTCTCAAGCCAAAACGGTCGAGCCGCTGGTTTGATCTTTAACAATGTGTTGTGTTTTATAAGAAAGATGTAAAAGTAACCAGTGAGCCGCTGTCAATGATCTTTAAACAATGTTTCCCTCTGAGAGGTTTCCCTCTGAGAGGTTTCCCTCTGAGAGGTTTCCCTCTGAGATGTGGCGGAGGAGAAGTGTCGGGAAATGGAAGTAAAGTGCAGAAACATAAAGTGCTTTTTACAGATTGGCTGTCAGCTCACCAGCAGAGGTCAGTAGAGGTCAACTCACTTGAGGACGTTTTTTATCCTGGTGCACCTGAAGTCGTAGGACAGCGTGTACATGTCGCGCAGACTGGCCTTGATGGCGAGGCAGCACAGGAAGTCTTTAGGGTGCAGCTTGTAGAGGTCAAAGGTCAGTTTAGCAATTCCATTCCTCTTACTCTGACGGAAGCTCGGGAAGATCTGAAACATACAGTAAACAAAACCTGGACGTGATGCTGGAAAGATCCGTCATAATATCTGGACCATCCTCCGATCAACAGGGGTCAGAGGTCAAGGTCAGAGCAGAGCGCAGGGATCCACCCTCCTCCTTAAGGGCCCGCTGATCACACCGTCTGCTCAGCCCAACTCAGCCTCACCGAAGGAAGACTGAATTACATTTCATTTAAAACACTCCAAAGCTTTGCTTACCGTTTACCCCGCAGGACCACCAACCATACGAGTACCGCGTTTGTACGTGGGGCCATGTTGTGGAAGAACTGGAGAAACTACTCCAAGTCATTTGTAACATGGATCGGATCAGAGCCACTTCCTGGTCATGTCACTCAGCTGAAACTTTAACAACATTAAAACATCAGCTGATGTCTAGAAAAACTGCCAGCAACACCACGACAGTTTTCTAGAGTCTGTTTGGATGTTTCAGTCCCCGGTAAAGAGTAACTGAGCTGCTCCTCACCTTGTTCTGCGTCCATATCTCTTCCTTCTCCAGCACCATCAGCGGCGTGTTGTTGGGCAGAGACTGGAAGAACTCCTCTGAGTCCACCACAGTCCCGTCCTCCTCCAGGACCAGAGTCAGATAGTGGCAGGACAACATGAACACCCTCACCGCCTGAGACACAAAACTAATTAAACCAATCACTGAATTTCACCATAATCCAAGCACAGATCATTATTATTATTATTAACCCCTCCACAGATGTGTGAATATGAATTTCATGACAACACCAGAGGGACCGGCACCTGCTCCAGCAGCTCGTCCAGAGAGGACGCCTCCAAGCCCCGCCGCCGCCTCCGGCTGTGGGTGCAGACCTTAAAAGAGCGAGGCTGAGCCGAGGGCAGGATGTGCCGCGAGATGCTGGTCTGGACGGTTGATACGGACCTGTCAGGTTATCAAAAGATGGTCAGACTGTAAGTCTGTTCAACGGTTAGGTCGCTGGCTGCAGACACACTGATGCTACTGCACTGCATTTATCTGACAGCCGCAGTGTTTTACAGTATTAAATATGATCACATTAGCAGTTACAGATTAAACAGCTGAGTAAGCTGCCCACGCTTGAACGCATCACACTGAAGAGGACTTTCTGCTTCACATTAAACACTCTCACTTGAGAACATTGTGAGCTTTTGTGATTTCTTCTGGACAGCCGTGTGTTTGTCCTGACCCTTGATCTAAGATGATACTGGTACACCTTCTGCCACCTTCTGGGTGCCCAGTTCGTACTTCGAGGCTCCTTTTGAAACTTAAATGCATGTTGCTGATTTTAATTCTGTTCTTTTACTTTAAATGCAGCCTCGCACTTAAGTAAAAACACAGTTACGCTGTAGTTTTGCCTCTTTTGCTCAAGTAAAGACTTGCACATACTGCCGTGGACACAGGCAGCTGCACTTGCAAACAACAACACTGCACTAACACAGCTTTACGCACAGCTTTACGCGCAGCTTTACGCACAGCTTTACGCACAGCCGGTCCGGTGGACCGACTGCGTCAAATTACGCACCACATCGGTCAAATCTTCAGATTTAAGAAGAGGAACAAAAGGTTCATTTTGCGCTAAAATATCTGCCAGCTGGTCGCCGACGTCCGAAGATAATGAAGTTTAACTTCAGCAGAGACGCTCAGTGACACAGAACCGGGACCTAACAGACGCTCCGGGCACCCACCTCACCAGAGTCTCCGGCAGCAGAGCTTTGGCGTATTGCACTCCTGACTGGAGGGACAGCGGCGCCATTGTGATGTCACTCACTCAATCAATCAGTAATAAAGATCAATAACAGTCCTGTTTAGGCTGCAGAGCCGCGTTAGTTCCAGCTCCGGAGTCTGATCAAACGCTGCAGCACCTGCTGCTCTGACCCACTATTTATTAACAATCACGAGCTGTGATTGGTCACCGATCAGGGCCGAGAACCAATAGAATGGTTCAAATCGATGCATGCACCAAAATAACAGGATAAAGCAGGAAACACGGAAAGGGGGCAGATTTTAGAGTACATCAGACACAAGAAAAGAAAAGAAACAGTGAAATGACAAAAATGTCACAGCTGTTAAACTTATTATTCTGTGGAGTGAAAAAACATAATTATGTGATAAAATAAGATTTACACAACATATAGTTTCAGATCATCTGTGACAGAGAACACGTGTTCAGAAACAGGATACGTGAATCCTTTAATCCGGAGGAAAGGCTGCGGAGATGTTAAAGAAGTGGGAAGTTAAAAGAGAACTGGAGAGTGCTGAGGTGTGAAGCTGAGTACAGTGTAGACGTGCTCAAGCCGAAGCCCAGCTTCCCTTCAGTGAATTACGAAGGTATCATCAGCTAAATGTCTCCTGTGACTGACACGTGATTCTGTCTGACATCAGATCTTTAATGTTGATGCATCGCTTCTGACTCGAACCAGCTCTTTAAACATTTAAAACGAGGGGAAGTCAGTTTCCAACAGCTCGTAGACATCTGAAACCCCGACCCTCAACGTAAATGTTCGTAGTCACTTTCCACCGCTGCTGTGAAGCTCTAAAACGTCTGGCTGCTCCAACAAACAGCTGACCAGCGTCGTCTTCAACAGTCGTATGTTATGAGCTCCAGTTAGATTTATTGATCATTTTACAACACAGGGTTGTATAATGAGATTTAGTTTTGTAGTTCCCTTCATGCCACTCAAGTAAATATATAGAAATAAATAAAATCTTTGTCCTTCACCCTCCGCGGGTGGTCTCGTCCTTCGAGCTCGGGTCCTCTACCAGAGGCCTGGGAGCTTGAGGGTTCTGCGCAGTATCTTTGCTGTTCCTAGTACTGCACTCTTCTGGACCGAGATGTCTGGTGTTCTTCCAGGGATCTGCTGTAGCCACTCCTCCAGTTTGGGGGTCACTGCCCCGAGTGCTCCGATGACCACGGGTACCACTGTCGCCTTCACCTTCCAGGCCTTCTCCAGCTCTTCTCTGAGCCCTTGGTACTTCTCTAGTTTCTCATGTTCCTTTTTCCTGATGTTGCCATCGCTTGGTATCGCCACGTCAACCACAACGGCTTTCCTCTTCTGTTTGTCCACCACCACGATGTCAGGTTGGTTCGCCATTACCATCCTGTCAGTCTGGATCTGGAAGTCCCACAGGATCTTGGCTCGGTCATTCTCTACCACCTTTGGAGGTGTTTCCCACTTTGACCTCGGGGTTTCCAGTCCATACTCAGTGCAGATGTTCCTGTACACTATGCCAGCTACTTGGTTATGGCGCTCCATGTATGCTTATCCTGCCAGCATCTTACACCCTGCAGATATGTGCTGGATTGTCTCAGGGGCCTCTTTGCACAGCCTACACCTTGGGTCTTGTCTGGTGTGGTAGATCTGGGCCTCTATTGCTCTGGTGCTCAGGGCCTGCTCCTGTGCAGCCATGATGAGTGCCTCTGTGCTGTCCTTCAATCCAGCCCGCTCTAGCCATTGGTAGGACTTCTTGATATCAGCCACTTCAGTTATGTTCGGTGGTACATATATATATGTAGGGGATATATATGTGTATATATATATATATATATGTGTGTGTGAAGAAGATCAGTGAATAAATAATAATTCATCATGAATAAAGAGAAGTGGGTTTTCCCTCTGAACCACCTCGCTGTTGTTTTTTGGGTCCAGGCTGCTCTGCGAGCTGTAAGGAGCTTACAGAGGAAATCAGCTGGAATTCTTTTGTTTCACACTAAATGAGATCAGGGAAACGTTTTAAATAGGCGAGCAAATAATAATCGAGCCTTTATTTGTGACACGCTGCAGGAAAGAAATGAACTTGCACACAAGGAAAGGTCATCGCTTAATCCTTCGCTCACACACAGCGACAGTTTGCATCACGCCTGTGCTAAGCTAAGCTAAAGTGCCAAGACTTGAAATTGATCTCCTTATTAGGCCACCAGGGTTTTAATTACGAAACGTAACACACACGAGAAGAAATTAAGATCCACAATCAATCTGTGTAAAAATGTCACATGAATGAAATTATTATTTTTTATTTAGAGCAGCTGAGATTAAGACAATATTCTTCACAAATATGACAACGCAAGGTTTTTAATTTGTAAAATTTTGCATCTGTGAATGTCAGATTTTGCCATAATAAGAAGCACAGTCACAAACATAAAGTATTAAGTCTTATTAACGTATTCTGGATATCGTTTCCCACCTGACAGGCCTCCTCAGAAGAGAAAATACAGGAAACGTTCCTAATGACAGAAAGGAAAAATACTTTAAAGAAGTTTGATTTAAGCAAAATGTTCAGATCAGTTTAGCTAAAGTTACATTTTTGCGCAAATAATATATTCTGTGTTTATTTTATCATTTCGGAAATCGGCTTTTTAAAATTTGAAATGAAACAACCTGAACGAGTAAAACAAAAACCAAACAAACAAAAAACACAGGAGAGAAAATAATATTTAAAACTTCCTCATTCGTTTTTGTTATCAAATATATTACAGACTCAAAAATGAGCCGCAGTTTTATTATTATTATTATTATAATTATCATCATTGTTATTATTATCATTATTATTGTTGTTATTATTATCATAATTTCATTATTATCACTATTATTATTATCATTGTTATCATCATTATTATTATTATCATCATCATCATCATTATTATTATTATTATTGTTGTTATTATTATCATTATTATCATAATTTCATTATTATCACTATAATTATTATCATTATTATTATTATTGTTGTTGTTGTTTTTATTATTATTATTGTTATTGTTGTCATCATCATTATCATCATCATTATTATTATAATCATTATTATTGTTATTATTATTATTAACTGCTATTTCTTCTGACTGACCGTCCAAATCTTCCGGAACTGTTAACTCTGGCTGCTGTTTCCGCCGGACCTCAGACACGGACGCACCAAACGGTGCGCTTCAAAAATATCCCGCCTGAAGCCAAACCAGAGGAACTCGCGCTGACTTCCGAGTCCAAGTTATTGTCAAAACTCAAAATGAAGTTTCGAGGGAAAATCGTGGACGTCGCGTGCCTCAACCATTTCAGCCGTAAGTCGCTTTAGCTTCTTTTACACGAAGCTAACAAACTGACAGGCGCTGCTAGCATGTCGGCGTTAGCTTCCACCAGACTGCCGCACCAAAACTCACGTTTCTGCGCGGAAAGATAATATCACGCCACGCTGCGTTCAAAACGTGGCAGTTTATCAAGTTTAGTAAACTGTGCGGGACATTCTTCAGTTCGGAATACAACAAGTGCCGAAATGTTGCTAACTTTAATACATTTGCAGCTTGTTAAAGTCAAAATGTACCAATGTGATGAATTGTTTCCTGCAACATAAACAGTGGATTCAGTCTAGGGCTGCTTGATGCTTCATTATCACAATATATAGACTAATCGATTAATTGACAAATATCAGAACAGATAGCCTAACCTAGGGTTGAATTATTGCCAATTAATCGGTTGTCATTTATCATATAGGATCTGCTGCTCCTCCCTGTTATATTTCACTGTTTTGACTGTTGCTACATTGTTTTCTCACGTTTATCAAACTAAATTATTAATCTGTTCTGAAAATAATCATTTTACAATTATCATGGCTCTTTTTGAAGCTAGAGAAGTGGATTAACATTTGAGTTTGTAGTTATTTCTCTGTAAGTAATAACAGTTCATGTCTGTCTGTGGCTGAAAGTTCCCTGGATCAAGACGAACTCAAGTCATATTTGTCGTGGTTGCTAACTTTGCTCTTCCTCGTCCTCACCAGGAGTCATCACCACCATCTCAAAGCTGACGAAGATGTGCGTCCTGCGACTGACTCCAGACCACCTGTTCTTCGTCCTGTCGGGTAAAGTGGCCAACGGAGGCGTCAGCATGTGGTGTGAACTGTCACAGGTAAGAGCTCTCGTTCCAGGGCGGCTCGATGGTTCACCTGTTGGGAAACGAACCTCCGTCGCAGAGTGGAGACGGTGTGTGTGTGATGCCTTCGAGTTTTACAGTTCAAAACATAAAGACATTCAATTTACTGTCATTCATGGCAAAGACAAGCTGCAACCAGAGCCTGTTTGACATTCTGGCTTAAAAAATGCCTGAATCGATGATCCAAATAGCTGCAGGTTAACGTTCTGTAACCGCTGCAGCTCTACGATAGCGTCCCGTGTGTCCTTCCTCCCTGCAGGCCAACTTCTTCGATGAGTACCAGATGGAGGGCGTGTCCTCTGAGGACAATGAGATTTGTCTGGAGGTGACTCCAGAGAACCTGTCCAGAGCCCTGAAGACGGTCCAGAACGCCAAGGCCGTCAAAGTGAAACTGACCAAGAAGCACTGCCCCTGCCTCACCATCGCCGCCGAGCTGGTGAAACATTACGTTTGTTGTGTTCTTGCAGGACGTTGGTCTCCGTCACCTCCACATCAGGCCTCAGTTCTGTCTTCGTATTTATTTATTTATTTATTTATTTATCCTGTTACTGATATCGATAATATCAATGTTTATTTTCTATGTTACTTAAAGAGTGACTTAATACCAGCTTGAAAAGTTTCAAGCTTGTTTCTCCTCTGACCGCAGGCAGCATTGATGGGTGTGGCCAGCGGTGTGCTCTGTTGCACCTGCGACCACACCCAACAGTGATGTCACGGTGTCCTGGAGTACACCTGTACATCACTACAACAAGGTGAGAGGTTAAACCACTGGAGGTCAGCATTAACAAGATTTTCAGGGGCTGTTAAGTTACTCTTTATACATATTTACTTATTTATTTATTTATTTGTTTGATTTATTCTTATTGTGTTCATTGGTAAATCACTCACACACACAGACACACACACACACAAATAAACGTTAAAATGCTGTTGCAGTTAGGTTTTAAAACAAAGTCAATTTTCTGAATTATTAAATATTGCATACATGTTTGGTTCTACATATATAAATTAATGTCAGTATTCATACCAGGCTTTCACAATACTGTATTTGAATACGCTGACGCCAACGAAGCCACGGCAACGTCTTCAGGTCGCTTCTTTAGTTTGGCCCACAGTCCAAAACCCGAATATATCCAGTTTACGATCAGATAAAACTGAGAAAAGCAGCGAACGGATTAAACGATGAATCGGTTCCCCGATTAATTGATTAATCAGCTTGTCGTTTCGGCGCCAGATAATTGTAAATAAACTACTCACTGTTTATTTAACTGTACAAATGATTGATACTTTAATTACAAATCAGTTTATTGTTATGGGGGTGCGACGGGGAGTGATGAGGAAAAATGCGGCACGGACTGCAACAATTTCAGGGGCAGAAAAAGCTCCTAACGGCCTATAAAGTTCTCTAATTATTATTCATTTCACTCATTCATTTGTAGAATTATTAGTTCTGCTCAGCTGGTCTAAAGAGCTGATGTCCTCTCTCCGTCCCGTCCAGCCCACCCTGTCCAGCGTCAGCCGAGTCGTCACTCACGACGTCCCAGTTGACGTCATCCCCCGGAGACTCTGGCACGAATTCAAAGAACCGAGCATGCCAGACTTCGATGTAAGTGGCCTCACTACGAAGTGCAGTGCACGTCCAAATACTTAACCAAACAGTGGAGACGTTATCGCAGATTTTAGAGGATAGTATTATGAAATGTGCCTTCCGTCCCAGGTGACGTTCACAGTGCAGTGCAACAGATGTTACGTGATGTCTGTCCTTGCAGGTCAGCATCTACCTGCCTCCTCTGAAGACGATAAAGAACGTCGTGGACAGAATGAAGAACCTCTCCAACTTCCTGGTAGGATCACATTCCTCAAACTTCACCCAACTTAAGGGTTGATGCAGTTCGGGGCGTTTTCAGGCCTGAAAGAACATCGGCTTAAATATATATAATATAGAGGTTAGAGGCCTCAGTTTAACCTAAAATCACAAAACAAAGTCGAGGCAGTTTGGAAATAAAAAAACAAACAAATGTTTCAGTTTAATTTTCGTTTTATAAGATTACCTGCATTTTATTTAAAGCCCCATTCAGACAGCATTTCTTTCTCTGGTGGAGGGGATTTTAATATTCCACGTGCCGGTCTTCTTAATCCCGTCCGCAGCACGGACGGGGGTCAGTTTTCACCCCCCACCTCAGTAATGATTACAGAACAGTTACAGCATTTATCTCCAGTTTTTTCTCGCTGCTCCTCCTGTAATTTTAATCTGTGTTTTCCAGCTGATTTTCCTTTGCTGCAGCAGTGCAAAATTTGAAAGTGAAGCACAGTACAATGTAATTATTACTGAGAGACAAAACTATTAAAATAATACACAGATTTAACTCATTTGAAATGTCCTTTAAATTGCTCCAAACATTGGCTAACATTTAAAAAGTTCTCAAATTTGGCCTTCTGAAACCTGAGGAAACTCTGAGGTCGCATGCTGACTAGAGTCCAAGCTAAACTTTCAGTTTGTCGGATGTAAATTAAAGTGTGTGTGTGTGTGTGTGTGTGTGTGTGTCAGGTAATGGAGGCCAACCTGAATGGAGAGATGAACCTGAAGATCGAGACAGATCTGGTTTCTGTCACCACTCACTTCAAAGACCTGGGAAACCCTCCGTGGGGTAAAAACTATGTTACCGTCACCTGTTGCGAGCCATGCCGGCAGCGTGTCTGTGGCTCTGTGTCAGTCTGTCGGCCGTCCACTGCGGTCCAGACTGAAATATGTCAACAAGTTCTTATGCCTTATGTGATGATGACACTTCCTGTCCTCGAGATCAGCAGCTTAAATGTGCTAGAAAAACTTTCCCCAGCTGATGGAGGAGCTCACAATGGTTCAGGTTTTAGTTCAGGATCCGGCTCCAGCTCCAGACCCTTGTTGGGGGAGATGTTTCACACATTTCTCGTCTTCCTCCTCTCTCCTTTTGTCCTCCACTCATCTCCCTCCGTCCCTCTCTGCTTCCTGTCCCTCCAGGTGAAGACGCCTCCCAGGATGGCGGCCCGTCTCAGAGCAGGGACCCAGAGGCCATGGCCCAGGCCCGGGTGGACATCAGGAAGCTGCAGCAGTTCCTCATGGGACAGCAGGTCAACCCCAGCAAGGCCATGTGCAGTAAGTCAACCCACCGCTCCTCATCCAGGCGCACAGCTGGAAAAAGTCAAATGCAATGGAACGTCTTCATCTTGTCATGCTGCCCAGCGACTGCAGTTACAGTGGAATTACTGATAAATCATGATATCAACATTAAAATATGTAAGTGAACTGGATTAAATTGAGCTGTACAGTAGAAGAAATCCTCCTCTCTGCCCGCTGCAGCTACTGGTTACTTTGTAGATTCAGATTTTACACTCAACATGAGATAAAAATGGCCGTTATCAAGTAAAAATCCCACAGCGCCAAAATGAAACCAGCCTTGATTCAGCTTCTTTTAAATGTTTGTAAAGACGAGAAAAGTAAGAAAACGTCTGATTCATGACCAACGTGGACAGCTGTCTGATCTGTGTTTACCCACGTGCAAACCTTTGTGAATCATAATTGTTGTAAATTAGATATTTAATCCTGACAATCAGTCGTTATCATAAGGAAACACCCCAATAATCCAATATACGGGCAGCAATCATCTGTGTGTGGAAAGTATATATCCGAACGAACAAAACTACACAAAACAAAGCTACTACTCGGACTACTATTCAGGAAACGATAAATAATATTATTTTCTTTCTGTACTCCTTTCATCTCACCGTCCTACTTTCCCTTCCTTCTGTGCTGTGGAAGTTCAGGCGTTAAAAATGAAATCGTTTCCACACGATGTATGAATTATTAAATTTTTTAAATCTGATTTTCAGTTTTAGTTCCATGTTTGAACATTACTGCCAAAATAATTAAAAAAGAAAACTCCATTCACAAACAATTTGAAAATGTAAACATCCAATTTCTTTATTATTATGATGGTTTTATGCTGAAACGAGTGCGTAAAAAGGTAAATGCACCTGTAACAGAAGGATTTTTGCACTGTGATACTGTTTCTTTGACAGGATTTGTCATATTTTCATTGTCCTCTTGTCCCCTCAGATATCGTCCACGAGAGGGTCGTCCACCTGATTCTGCTGCATGAAGACGTGTCGCTGCAGTATTTTATCCCCGCTGTGGCGTAGACGCTCTGCAGACCACACAAGTTACTTCTGCTCGTTGAGTTTGGGGGAATGAAAAATGGGCTGCGGACCTGTTTCGGCTGTTTCCCCCCATCGGCGAGGATTCTTCTTTCGCGTTTGAACCCACGAGACAAAACTCACCATGTCTGGGAGTCTGCCCTACATTTGAATGAGGTTGGTTCCAGTCCTCACAGTGGACCTCAGGAAGACTTTACCCACTGAGCTTTGGTGGTAGTAAGGACATGCTGGTAAATATACATTCACCAAGGAGGAAGGTGAAAACAAGTGTCATTGGACAGAAAACAGAGTTGCACATTAATTGTTTGAGAAGACGTTCAGATTGTTTTGTGTTTTGTATTAAACGTGTTGTGGCATTTAGTTTGTTTTTGTTTTTGGGTTTCAGTTCCACACAACACGATGGAAGTGAAGTGAATTTCATTTTCATTTGTGGAGCTCAAAGCCTCCAAAAATGACCTTAAAAACCGTAATAGTGGCGTAACATCCTGGAAACGATGTCCTACTGGAACGACTTTGTACAGAAGAACTGGTCCTTATGGAAACTGTTGCCAGCGAGGTTTGACTACATACTACTAGGGGTTAAGTGGCTAAATGTAATTTGGGTGAACTGACCCTTTAATCTACTGGGTAAAAAGCAACAACAAAGCTGGACCTGTATGTCAGGGCTGGCAGTATTAATACCAGGAATCAGAGATGAGAAGAGGCTGCAGGAAAGCACAGGTGTCAATGGGAAAGTAATGATGGCTGGATTCCATTTAGCTGCTTCAGTTTCAGGATCCTGTTACTGTTCATGCTGTCACACTGTCCTGTCTTACACTTAATAATAACTAATGTTATTAATAACACCTTTTCAAAATGTCTTCAGCCAGATGCCCCCTATACAGTACGTCTTGTTTCAGGTGTGCTGGGAACCCTCCCAGCATGCACTGGGGCAACGGATTCTCATTTTATGTTTGTTCCTTCATTGTGCTCCACGATGTTTGCACACTTTGATCAGCGTTAAACCGTTAGATGTTAGCGAGTGATGGTGCACGACAGGTGGAGGTTCTCCTCGATGGATGTTGGAAGACACTTGTCAGCCTGCTGAAAGTGAATCCTTACTAAAATCTCTTAAAAAGCAGCTTTAATTGCAAAAACAATTTCCAGCAAAGGGAGTTCTGCAGTTAATAATTGAAAGTTTTTGTGTTCAAATGACAGATTCCCATTGGTCTTTCAACAGCTCAGTTTCTCAAACTACATGTCAGCAGGCAGACACCGAACACGGAGGTGAGTGACGAGCGAGTTTATTGCAACAATATGCAGCACACAGGTAGAGCAAACACAGTAGACAATGTGGGCA
>NC_058060.1:25432097-25529597 GCF_020085105.1 Siniperca chuatsi
TACTTTGAGATCTTCAGGCAGTAGTCTCCTGTCTGTTCCTGAGTCCAGGTTGAAAACTAAGGGGGACAGAGCTTTTGCTATCAGGGCCCCGAGGCTCTGGAACAACTCGCCTGAAAAAATTAGGTTGTCTGAGTCAGTGTCTTCGTTTAAGTCTCTTCTCAAAACACATTTTTATCTGAAAGCAGATCCTGATTTTAACTGAACTGGCTGTTTATTTTATTGCTTATTTTATTGCTTTTGTGTATTTTAGTATTTTATTTCTTTATATTTTGTCATTCACTGTGGTATTTTATTTCTGTTGTGAAGCACTTTGTACTTTGTTTTGATAAGTGCTCTATAAACAAAGTTTTATTATTATTATTATTATTGTTGTTATTATTATTATTATTATATGAGTAAAACATTTGTTGTTTCCACAGACAGAGAGCAGAGTCTCCAGGATCCAGCTGTCTGTCTCTGAAGAGTGACCGGTCCAAAGGAAGACCTCCAAACTTCAGTAATGAACCTGGACCCTCAGACACAAAGTAAGAGAACTGACACTAACTCTTTATATGACTCATTTTCAGTTTCCTCTGCTGATGCCATGTTTTCTGTTGATTCTGTGTTTGTATATTAAAATGTAATTGCTGCCTAAATTTAACAATCTTTTTGTGACAGAGAAATATTTGGTGCCATCTTCCTCTGAGGCTGCATTCAGACAGAATCAGGCGCTGCGGCAAAAATACCTGTAGTGCGTTTAGGCTGCAGTGGGGGGGTCGCAGGGGGTGCTGGGAAAAAACGCAGCGACCTGCGGCAGAAAAGTTGAAACAGACTCAACTTTTGGAGAAACGCAACCCAACGTCACTCTGCGGTGGCCGAGCCGGCGATCAGACCGGTCAAACTGCTCCACAGTCAGCCTGAAGCATCACTGAAACCTGCGTCTGGCTCGAAGTCTGTACTAAAACAAACAGCTTCCTTTGGTTTGTGTTGTTTGTTTGAGAGAGACGGACGAGCGACCTACAGAATGAATAAGTGGAGGGAGCGCCGGTACAGAGAGCGCCGGTGAATAAGAGGAAGAAAAACTTATTTGGAGATTTTTTCACAGCGGTTAAGTTCTAAGCACAAATAAACATGGCCGCCTGATTCTGTCTGAATCCAGCCTGAGTATCTGTGACAGCTGTCAGTCACCTAGAAGAGCTGTAATCTGATCTGAGAGGACTAATGCAAACTTTTAAACCTCCTGATTATCGACAGCAGCAGCAGTTTGTGTGTTTAGAGCTTCCTAAACGGCTTTCATCAGAGAATCTATCAAGGATTCATGTGATACGAATAGAAACATCTTGGTGTTTGCAGAGTTCAGTCCAACAGACGGAGAGCAGAGTCTCCAGGATCCAGCTGTCTGTCTCTGAAGAGTGACCGGTCCAAACATGATCCTCCAGACTTCAGTAATGAACCTGGACCCTCAGACACAAAGTAAGAGACTGTTTTTACTGTAAACTGAGCTGATGGAAGATGAAGCATTGAGGATGAAGACAAAATGCTAAAAGATTTATATTCATGATGCGGAACTATTAGTGCAGATACTGTTTCAAACTAAGATGGATCTCATTTTATTTCTTTAGCAAAACACCTGAGAACCTCCATTTCAGAATTTACTTTCAAGAAAACATTCATATATTTTTGCCGTCATGTTGAAGTCACTGTAAAGATTTAGAACCATTCACAATCTGAAAGAATCTGCTTCAAACATGTCATTCATTTTCTCATATTTGTCCTCAGAATATTTAGTTTCATGGAAGGCTTTTACTGTGAAGTAGCTGCAGGAAGTGTTGAGTTTGTATTAATAACAAACTACAGGCAGATCACTAAATGTTTATTAAGACAGTCAGATAGGAAAAGCAGTTAATTAGTGTTTCTGAAAGCAGGAGAGTTGAGATAAAAGGAACAATCATTGTCATTACAGACTGAAAGCTGAACGCAAACAGAAAAGTAACGACACTTTTACTGTTCTCTGTGACCGTCTGAGCTTCGACACAGTGTCGTCCAAATAATTTTAGTTCTAAAGAAATGTCTTCACAGAGAGAGGAAGAGGAGTCCTGTTTCTGTGGAGGAGCAGCCGTCCTGCTGTGCTTTGTGTCAGGACGTCCTGAAGGATCCGGTCTCTACCAGCTGTGGACACTGGTTCTGCAGACGGTGCATCACCTCATACTGGGACCAGTCTGCTTCATCAGGAGACTCCTCCTGTCCCCAGTGTGGAGACAGATCCAGAACGAGACCTGGACTGCAGACAGCCCGTCAGACCAGCACTGTACAAAGTAAGACTGTACACCTGTCTGCTGATGTCGTCATGTCTGAAAACAGGACTTTCCATTTAACTACAGGGACATTTATTTTCATAATATTGTTATGAATATCATAGATTCAAAAACACTTTTATTTATCTGTATTCTCGCTCTCTGTTCAGTCTCAGAATGTTTTTTCTTCTCTTTCAGCAGATAGTGGTCTGCAGGAGGTTTTAGATGAACACAAGCTCAGTCTAAGGAGGAGATGTGAACATGTGACTGAAGGAAGTGATGAAACAGGAAGTGGAACCCTCCTCAACAGGATCTACACTGAGCTCTACATCACAGAGGGACAGAGTGAAGAGGTTAATACCCAACATGAGGTGAGGCAGCTTGAGACAGCTTCCAAGATGGAGACCCTCCATGACACTCCAATCAAGTGCCACGACATCTTTAAAGCCTTACCCGGCCAACAGGGACACATCAGAGTCGTTCTGACGAACGGCGTCGCTGGCGTTGGAAAAACCTTCTCGGTGCAGAAGTTCACTCTGGACTGGGCAGAGGGCTTGGAAAACCAAGACGTCAGTCTGCTGATTCTGCTTTTGTTCAGGGAGCTGAACTTGATCCGAGATGAGCGGTACAGTCTTCTCGAGCTGCTCCATGTTTTCCATCCAACATTACAGAAGGTCACAGCAGAGAAGCTCACTGTCTGGAAACTTCTGTTCATCTTTGACGGCCTGGATGAAAGCAGACTTTCACTGGATTTCCACAACAATGAGGTCGTGTCTGATGTCACACAGAAGTCATCAGTCAACGTGCTGCTGACAAACCTCATCGAGGGGAATCTGCTTCCCTCGGCTCTCGTCTGGATCACTTCCCGACCTGCAGCAGCCAATCAGATCCCTCCTTCATGTGTTGGCAGGGTAACAGAAGTACGAGGCTTCACTGATGCCCAGAAGGAGGAGTACTTCAGGAAGAGATTCAGTGATGAAGAGCTGTCCAGCAGAATCATCTCACACATCAAGACATCCAGGAGCCTCCACATCATGTGTCTAATCCCAGTCTTCTGCTGGATCACTGCTACAGTTCTGGAGCACATGTTGACTACAGACCAGAGAGGAGAGCTGCCCAAGACCCTGACTGACCTGTACTCACACTTCCTGCTGGTTCAGACAAAGAGGAAGAAGCAGAAGTATGACGAGGGACATGAGACGAGTCCACAGGAGCTGATGGAGGCTGACAGGGAAGTTCTTCTGAAGCTGGGGAGGCTGGCGTTTGAACAGCTGAAGAAAGGAAACATCATGTTCTACCAAGAAGACCTGGAGCAGTGTGGTCTTGATGTCTCAGAGGCCTCAGTGTACTCAGGAGTTTGTACAGAGATCTTCAAAAGAGAGAGTGTGATCTTCCAGAAAACAGTCTACTGCTTTGTTCATCTGAGCGTTCAGGAGTTTCTGGCTGCCGTCTACATGTTCCACTGTTACACCGACAGGAAGACAAAGGTACTGGAGGACTTCCTAAAAGACTACAAACACAGGTGCTCATCTCTGGATGTCTTCCTGAGGAGAGCCATGGAGAAATCCCTTGACAGTAAAAATGGCCACCTGGACCTGTTTGTCCGCTTCCTTCATGGCCTCTCTCTGGAGTCCAACCAGAGACTCTTAGGAGGCCTGCTGGGTCGGACAGACAACAGTCCAGAAATCATCCAGAGAGCCATCAACAACCTGAAGAAGATGAACAGTGATAAGATCTCTCCTGACAGAAGCATCAACATCTTCCACTGTCTGACGGAGATGAACGACCACTCAGTCCATCAGGAGATCCAAGAGTTCCTGAAGTCAGAGAACAGATCAGAGAAGAAACTCTCTGAGATCCACTGCTCAGCTCTGGCCTACATGCTGCAGATGTCAGAGGAGGTTCTGGATGAGTTGGACCTGAAGAAGTACAAGACATCAGCGGAGGGACGACGGAGACTGATTCCAGCTGTGAGGAACTGCAGAAAGGCTGTGTAAGTCCAGATGTGATTATCAACACTGTAAAGTAAAGCTGAATCCATCAGTATTAGAGTAAAGATACACACTTTACACACATGCACAATATAAAACTTCCACACTATAAGTTTCCTAAACTAGTAATGAACCTGTTGATGAATAATTCTACATGTGTTAAACTACAAATGTCTACAAAATCATTTTTGTGTTTATAACTATCAAGTTCATCTTCTATCTTTCATGTCTGTTTATTGTTCTTTCCATACACAGACACACAGACATGTGATATCTGATCAGCTGGAACTAGCATCACTTGAAGTTCAAGTTTTTTCATGAAAGTGTTCATGCAGTTATTGCTATTATAATTCTTCTCTGCAGTTTCTGAGCTATTTCATATGAAGGACTGTTCTGTCTATTTTCACAGTTGAGACAGTATCTATAACTATAGTTTGATTTGAGAGGATGTGAGGGGAGGCCATCCTCCCTGTTGAAGAACAAACAGAGCATCCCCCTCTCCATCCTCAGTAAATAAAAGCTGCAACTTTACATTGTTTAGTTCCAACGATGAATGTCTTTTCATGTGTTTTGCTACATTAGAAATGAGTTAGATTTACAAACAGGGAGGAAACTCTCTCTCTGTCTACCTCTCTCTGGTAGGATTTGAATGGACTGGTCTGTAAACTGATTTATTCCAAAGCTGCTTTAGTAATGTTCACTGATAGAGAGCGTTTTTTAAAGCTTGTCCCATTTTCTCACCTTTTCCATCTGGTCACCTTAATGTGAGAAATGATATCAGTTTGCAAACACAAACTGTCGGACAACGTGTTTCCTTTCTGCACCATTTCACATCAGTGACTCTAAAGGCAAGATATGCAGAGAAAATAGCAGCACACATTTCCACTGTGGTTTTCATTGAGTTAGCAGCCAGTCTTTGTGTATTTAGCAGCTGATTTCCTCAGACAGCAGCTCATTACACAGTCAGCTGCTGGGACGGCCTCCAGGTTCATTCTGCCAGTGAAGGAGAGCTCAGCAGGTTCAGTTCAGTGGAGGGATTTTTACCGTCACCAAGCTCAGAGGAGAAATTATATTGTTGTAGTCTTGTTTCCAAAACATTTACTTCAGCCAGGTGAACTCCACTTGAGAAGAAACTGTTACCCCTAAAATTATAATAATACAATCTTTATTACTAATTATACTATTAATGCAATAGGAGTCTTTTTTCATTGCTATGCAGACAACACACAGATATACCTTCCTCTGAAACCTGATGACCCAAAAAGCCTAGCTGCTGTTTTAGATTGTCTCACTGATGTCTGCTGTTGGATGGCACAACATTTTCTTCAACTCTAGCTCAAAATCAGAAATCATATTGTTCAGCCCCCCAAACCCTGTCCCTTGTCTGCTAATCTGAAGCCCACTGCCAGAAATCTGGGAATACTATTGGATTCAGATGTACGCGTTGAACCACAGATCAGAAAAGTTGACCAGTCCTGCTTCCTTCAAATAAGAACCAACCAATGCTCTCACACTCTGACCTGGAAAAACTCAATCAGCCATAGATCTTCTCTAGACTGGAAGACTGTAACTCCCTCCTTACTGGCATAAACTAAAAGTCACTCTCGCCTCCAACTAGTTCAGAATGCAGCAGCAAGGCTTCTTATTGGTTTTAACAGACGACTTCACATCACCCCAGTCCTGGCTTCTCTGTTTGATTTTAAGATTTCATAGCTGAAACCCTAAACCAGTATGTCTCATATATTCCATGACTGTGGCGATTATTAAAAGCAGCAATGTGATGCGCCACTACGAGACAAAGCACACACAAACCACAAACCTTGTGATCAATAAAGTGTCAGATTTTATTATATTTAAGTTTTATATTCTCCATCATCACAGACTTTCTGGCTGTGGACTCTTAGAGACTCACTGTGAAGTAGTGTCCTCAGCTCTGAAGTCCAACCCCTCCCATCTGAGAGAGCTGGACCTGAGTGACAACAACCTGCAGGGTTCAGGAGTGAAGCTGCTATCTGCTGGACTGGAGAGTCCACACTGCAGACTGGAGACTCTGAGGTCAGACACCATTTTTTACTTCTGTGCTGAGATTAATATGATGTGAAAGTTGTGGTGACACTAAACTGCAGACATAAGACTGATATTAGACTGATCCACACTGAGTATCTTAATGCTAAAGTCTGTTTTCTTCCTCAGTGGTTTAGTCTATTGACTGTGGCAGAGCAATGTTGAGCTACACATTTAAAACCTGAATATAACAAGAAAAATCTCCACTGGATAATTCACTCTGAACCTCTTAAACTCTTGAGTTTCTTCTCAAATGTCACCTTATGGGTTTTTTAAATAAAAGATAAAACATGCATGAATACAAAGAATGAATAAATAATCTATTTCAACTATCATACAATAACAGATATATTCATTTTGCTTTTTCCAACATGTTTATGAAGCTTTATTATGCTTATACTGACTGAAGAGTTTAAACTGAAGAAGCTTTGATTTTATGACTTCAGTATTCCTAAAAGAAATATTGTAGATGTCTTTTGTTCACATTTCTGACATATTTGGCATCTTTGGAAACTTTGGGATCTTGAGTCGAATCTTAAATCAGTTTCTGTGGGGTTTTATTTGTAATAATAATCTCTATTTCAACTGTCAGATAATAACAAATATATTCAGTATTTGCTTTTTCCAACATTTTTATGTTATGGTTTTTATTTGTGTTTGGCTGCACAACATGAGTTTGTATAGATGGAGCCACTGGTGGAGCTGGCAGAGGTTAAGAGGTGAAGTCACTACGTCTTTACTGAAGCAGCAGCACGATGTCATTAATATTAATGAGAGCTCTTTTTCACTTTCTGTATTTTACAGTTTTGAACCTGCAGCCTGTTGGGTTCAGGTGTTTGGAGTTTCCATTTTCTAAACTTCTACTTTCTAAACCTTCTTCAGCTCTGAGCAGATTATTGAACACTGAATGATTTCATGCAGGAACATTGTCTTCTAAAGTTACATCATTTATTCTTTATTCAGATTGTGGAACTGCAGTTTGTCAGAGATCAGCTGTGCTTCTCTGGCCTCAGCTCTGAAGTCCAACCCCTCCCATCTGAGAGAGCTGGAGCTGAGAGAAAACAACCTGCAGGATTCAGGAGTGAAGCTGCTGTGTGATTTTCTGGAGAGTCCACACTGCAGACTGGAGACTCTGAGGTCAGTTCACTGACTCTGTTACTATTATAGATCTTAAATGTTTAATTAACATTTTAACCTAATTTATGTTCATACATAACTTACATCCATAAAGTTGTAAATTTCCATTAGTTCATATATTCATGTTTCTTGTACTGAACTTAGTCACAAAAGACTTCTGTTAAAGAAACTGTAGAAAATGTCCTCTGTTAAGATGTGAACCAGGTTAAGTGAAGGTAACGTACTGGAGTTGACGACAACTCGACGAAAAAGTAGAAAAGCGATTTTTCCACCTTGTTTTGTCGACAGTTGTTGTTACAACCACAGCGCGCTTATTAAGCTAATAGCTAATTGTTACAAATAAGCTAAAATGAAAGCTATCTGTATGTAGCCTGACTGTGTATCTTAGTTTGCCACAAGTCTTAAAATTTCTTGTAAACTTAGCAGCTGGCTGAGACGGCAGCCCCCCCTCCAAACCAGCCCCTCCTCCCTCTACAAGCGGTACCTGCTGCCAGGTAGTGAATCTCAGCAGCAGCAGAGGGAGGAGGACAGAGGACAGCAGGAAGGACTGATACTGACTGATGTCTGAGTTCTTCGTTCTTTCTAAACTTTGATGTCAGGAGTATTAGGCTTATTTTACTGACACTTTAGATTTGTTTCCAGTGAGATATTATTGAGTGCATATAATGACTTTGCTGTTGTGAACATTTAATTGTTACTGCTCTAGAAACAATATTTAGTTATTTTTAAAATATAAATCAATTCTTACTCTGTTAAAAATGATAATGTAGCTGTTGCTACCGTGGGTTCCCCTGGCATAAAGACGGATGCAGCAGGGCATTTTACAGGTTACGTCTTATTTATTCAGACTGCTCACACACACATACTTTCAGCAATCAACAAAAACACTCAACCACAACGCCTCTTGCTTGGTTGCGCTGGTCAAGATCCTCTTCTTCTGATCACAGTTTAAACAAAGAGTCCAACGGTCCACAGCCAGCCAGGCTGTGTGTGAGCGCCTCTGGTCCAGGATGCTACTGCATGTAAAGGGGAGAGCATAATTAGTCAACAAGACACAGCTGTGACAATTAGCTCTTCCTGTCGCTGCTCACCTGAGCCCCTCCCCCACCTGTCCCTCTGCAGCTGACAGCTAACTCACTGTTTTTCTTGCTAATGTCTAAGTGTAATGTGACTACAACCTGTGTTTTTTTTAAATAAATATTGTAATATTAGTCTAAAATTATGGGAAAATGCATAGTTTTTAGTCAGATAACATCACAGTTTCTTGGGGAGGACCCCCAAATTCCACGACCACGCGACCCCCCCACCACAACCCCAGCACCGCGCCGAGCTCTGCCAATCACATGCCTGATTACTGATATTACTCTTTCTAATAAAACTTGCATTGGGTTAGTCTCTCAGTTCATTCAACTCGTAGTGGCGATGAGGTTGTAAAATGTATGGAAAGGGTCCTAAAAAAGGTGTTAAAAGGTATAAATTTAACTTCCTGAATATACCCTGACTCTGTTCCAAGTAACAGTTCTGCTTTGAAAATGTTACTTCAGTGAAAGTGTGTGAGTGTAATCAGGAAAAAGTCCTTAAAGCATTAAAGCAGTGCAGCGTCCCTGTGGCTGCTGTGCTGTTATATATTCTATCATCAGGTTATTATTCCTCGTGCATTAATGTAAAGCAGGATGTTGCTGCTGCAGCTGGTGGAGCTGGAGCTCATGTTGAACCGGTTTGTATCGGACTGCAGCTGATGATGCTTTTCATTCTGGATCCATCTGCTGATTCTTTTCTCCATCGATCGATCGTTCGGTTTGGAAAACTCGTGAAAACAGTGAGAAACGCCGTCACGACGACCCAGAGCCCAAAGTGACGCCTTCACCGTGTCGTGTCCGAGCGACAGTCCGAAGCTCAACATTATTAACAAAACATTACAGTTATTACAGTCATTCAAAGGAAAAGCAGCAAATCTGCACATCTGAGAAGCTGCAGCCAGGAAATGATTTTACAGGAAAAATGACTTCAACCATCAAAACAGCTGCCGATTAATTTTCTGTCAATCAACTAATTGATTAATCGACTAATCGTACAAACTGTTGGGTAGTTTAATTTACAACAAATCTTTTTTTTCCCCAATATATTATCGTAGAAAAGGTTTCAGTCGTAGTCGTCTGGACACTGTTTTCAGAATCAAGACGTTTCGGCTCCCATCCGGAAGTCATTCTCAATTGTGAAAAATGGACCGGGAACTCAGAAATTTAAGCTACTCTGTGTTACTTAAGCCCCGCCCTCTAGTCTGCCTGAGTTTCTGATATTTACCCTGCCTAGTTTCACCTGAAACTGACCTAATTGTTTCCAAGATGGCCCAGTAATCAGTAATCAGGCCTATTGTTTTCTGGGTGCACCTCCCTCATCACTGTTAAGTACCTGATTAGCATATGATTGGCATGACAAAGAAGCCATTTTTGTGAAAAAAGAAAACCCCTCTTTGTCGTAAACCGTTGGCAAGTTGAATCTCAGACCAAAATTTCTGTTCAGTGTATTAGCCAATCATATGCTAATCAGGTACTTAACAGTGATGAGGGAGGTGCACCCAGAAAACAATAGGCCTGATTACTGATTACTGGGCCATCATGGAAACAATAAGGTCAGTTTCAGGTGAAACTAGGCAGAGTAATCAACAGATACTCAGACAGACTCCTTCCTGCTGGCAGGGCTTAAGTAATCACAGAGTAGCTTAAATTTCTGAGTTCCCGGTCCATTTTCACAATTGAGAATGACTTCCGGATGGGAGCCGAAACGTCTTGATTCTGAAAACAGTGTCCAGACGACTACGACTGAAACCTTTTCTACGATAGAACACTCCTGGACGAATGAGGTACTACACCGTCTTATTTCCAATATAATGTTTCTGCTGTAATTCCAGACCTGACTGAGAGCATGTTATTGATCTGTGTTGACATGAATAGGTGTATGAATGTTGTGCTGACATGATGATGATCCACAATAACACAATGGCAAAGTCACTCTACTCATTTTAGGGAAAAGCTCATTGATTAGGACAGAGTGATGTTGAGCTACACATTTCAAACCTGAACACATCTGATCGGATTATTAATGGATTTTTATCTCCATCATTTATTCTTTATTCAGATTGAGTCTCTGCAGTTTGTCAGAGATCAGCTGTGCTTCTCTGGCCTCAGCTCTGAAGTCCAACCCCTCCCATCTGAGAGAGCTGGACCTGAGAGGAAACAACCTGCAGGATTCAGGACTGAAGCCTCTGTCTGATCTTGTGAAGAGTCCAAACGGCAGACTGGAGACTCTGAGGTCAGTAGAGGGCTGGAGTCAGTCCGTGCTGCTTTCAGCAGTATTGTACTAAACACAGTTAGTATCAAAGCAAAGATCCAGTATTTCCTGTAAACCTCCGACCTTCTCAGTGGCTGCTTTCCTCAGTGAAGCTGTGAGAGGAGGATGGGGACGGGCTTCAGGATTGGACAGAGAGACAGAGAGAGAGAGAACAGTCAGCCAATCAGATGAGCCAGAAGCTCGTTGTGATCATGTGTCTGAGTCGATGTGAAGACGACTGTTGTTGCTGTGTTCATGTCTACAGGAAATAAAGCTGGATTCCAGCTGGCAGCATTACAACATGTACAGAGACAGTGTCCTCGTTCATCAGACTGTCGTAGCATCAAATCTGATCTCAAAGTGTTTGTTCTCTCATTTCAACACTAAACAACTGATCAGTTCATCTTTGTCACAGCTCTGAGATCAGTCTGACTGAAGCCTGCAGATCACTGGCTCTTATTTCAAAGAACCATCGTTACATTTAGTCACCATGTGGTCTTTCTGCAGACCAGAACCTCTGCTGAAGTCCAGTAATCACAGCTGATGTTCAGTCAGCTGTTCAGTCTTTGAACATGTAGGACCTTTAACATCATATATATTTGTCCATTTGTCTTTTGTTGTGTCCAAATGTTTTTATAACAGACTCCATATTTACACATTTGTCATGTAACATTTCAGAAGTAGATGAAATATTCAGACGTGACTGAGACGCTGGTTTTTAACAGCTCTGAGCGCTAACAGCAGTAAATCCATCATTAAAGTGAGCAGTGAACATCTCTCTGTTTCTGCAGTCATGGTGCGTTCAGGGACTCTCAGCACTTTATTTCCACTGTGTGCTTCAGTGAAATCTGCAGAGTAAACAGACTCGATGCCCAAAGTCTCTGCAGGTGTGTGAGCTTCCAGCTCAGTGTGTTCACTCCAACACGTTAACATGAGCGCTGAAAGGAAGCTGGCTGCGCTACACAGCCGCTCCACTTCTGGTCTGAACAGGACTGAGGTCCCTGCTGGTCTTTATACTGGATGTGCTGCTTCACTGACTGACAGCTGATGGAGGGAGTCTCTGTAAACACTGATTTATCACTTCTGCTGTCTGTCTTCTTCTCTCATCAGATGGAAGCAGTCAGAAAGGCGGTTGTGTTGAGAGGACCAGCTGTGTCCTGATGATCCAGAGGTTGAAGCAGCAGCTGGTGTGTGGAGAGGCTCTGACTGGACCATGTTACTGGGAGGTGGAGTGGAGAGGAGAGCTTCACCCAGCAGTGACTGACGGAGGAATCACAACAAGTGGAGATGAGTGTTGGTGCTGCAGTCTGAACTGCTCTGAGATCAGCTCCACTGTCAGACACAAAGGCAAGTCCACCATCGTCCCTGTGTGTTCCTCTGGATGTGGCAGAGTATCGTCAGTGTATCTGGACTCTCTGCTCCTGCTCTGTCCTTCTACACCGTCTCTGCAGACACACTGAGACTCCTCCACTCCTTCTGCTCCACACTCAGCCACCTCCTCCACCTGGACCTGGAACCTGGAAACTGGACCTGAGTCTGGATTAATTTTTTTCTTTCTGTTAGATTCATTCAGATATACTGAACCCAAAGTGCCTCTGCAGCTTCCTTCTGTTTAAAACAGCATAACTTTACATTTACAGTCATTTAAATTGCAAACAGGCTGTTTAAATGACTGTGAACTAGGGTAAAGTCTGTGGTTATTACTGTATTTGTGTCGCACTGCAATGATGGAGACCTGCTGTTGATTTTCACATTATGATGTTTCTTGGAGGTTGATGAATGCAGAAGTCTGCAACGAAGTTTAAGTATCTTTCTCATCAGTGTGAGATTATATTTCTGTATACTTGTCTGTTTATGTTCTTATTCCATATGAATCTATCATTACATTCTGTAACATATTGCATTGTTTGCAGTAGCAACACTAAAGAAAGTATTAGAAAGGGGAAAACCTTAACATCACTTTCTCTAAATGCCACATGTTTAAAATAAATGAGATGGGGCCCAAACAAATGTTGGCCTAAAATGTCCGAGCCCCCACCTGCATGAAATTGTAAGTGAAATGTTTTGTTTGTTCTGTAATGAACAAAAATGATTAAAAACAGTGTTATCAGTCCACGTGTTGATTGATGCAATCAGCTGAGAAATTGCTTATTTATGAAATAGATCATTTTATCTCAGCGCCAGTTGCTCCACTTCCTCTCTGTATGATGTTTCATCACTTTTGCTGATGACGCCCTGCCACTGTCGTGTCATCAGCAAACCTGATGATGTGATTGTTTTCAGACTTGGCAGAACAGTCGTGGGTGAGCAATGTGAACAGCAGTGGGCTGAGCACGCAGCCTTGGGGGGCGCCTGAGTGTGACATGATGGTGCCTAGTGTTCTGGTGCTGATGCATAGTCCAGAATCCAGTTACAGAGGGGGATGTTTAGGCCCAGCAGGGAAAGTTTCTCTACCAGCTCCTGGAGGGGGACTGTATTGAATGCTGAACTAAAGTCAATGAACAGGATTCTAACATACGTGTCTTTGGTCGCACTTTATTTTGCGGGACACTAATAAGACGTAATAAAATGAGATTAAGATTATGATACTTGAAATAATGTTCTTTATTAGACAGTAAACTGTTATACCATAATTACACACTATACACCTAAATTATGCTGTAATTAGAAACCGCATATGTCGTATTAAACCCTAAATATACTATACTTAGACACCATCATACCAAATTCTACTCTAATTAGAAACCAAACAGGAGATCCTAATACACAATTAGACACCATTTTACAAGATCATAGTCTAATTAAATTATATACAATACCACATAAGATACAGCATGGGCCTCTGATAGCTTAATTAGACAACACAGGCTGTAATTAGAAGAATTTAATGCCATATTAGATCGGACACAGCCTTTATAATAGTCACAGAGCTCAGAGGACAAAACATTTATTTGGCCTTTATTTAACACGGTTTCACTTTCTTACAGGGTCATTTGTTGCTCTGTAGAAGAAAACTGTACCGTAAACTAAAGTCAAACCACATCGGGTCAAATCTGGTCGCCACTTCACACGTCCTGTGGAGTTTGTAGGTAGTAATGCATAGTAACACATTCTTCCTCGACAAACGCTAATACTCCCATGTCACTGTCTAACCCCAGTATCATTATGGAAGCTGCTCACTGATCTTATTAGACTTTCTTAGAGGCTAATTTGTGACACATTACACACCGACTGTTGGTTCCGGGATGGTAAACTTTGATTTTTTAGTTTGGCTCATGTCCCAACCGCTAACATGGAGGGAGCGGGGATTATGCTTTGTACTGCAGCCAGCCACCAGGGGGCGAGCCAGATGTTTTGGTTTCACTTTTGGGGAGCTGTCATGTCGTGAATATTTATACAGTGGTGTGCAAAAGTGTTTGCCCCCTTCCTGATTTCTTATTTGTTTGCATGTTTGTCACACTTAAATGTTTCAGATCATCAAACAAATTTAAATATTAGTCAAAGATAACACAAGTAAACACAAAATGCAGTTTTTAAATGAAGGTTGTTATCATTAAGGGAAAACAAAATCCAAACCTACATGGCCCTGTGTGAAAAAGTGATTGCTCCCTAAACCTAATAACTGGTTGGGCCACCCTTAGCAGCAACAACTGCAATCAAGCGTTTTAAAGCCATAATACTGTTGACATCTTCGCTCTGTTCTCCCTTCTCGCTCGGACATTTTGGTTCAAACCTTTTCTGTTTTCTGTCTTGGTTTAACCCTCGTGTAACTTTCTGTCCTGGTCAGAGGTCAAAGGGAACGTCAGAGAGGTTAAAACCTCCTCAAACACAAACACACACAGATGCTTGCCCTCAGTCAGAAAGCATTAACACGCAGTCATGTGGAAAACCTTTTTAATTTCCTGTGGTTGTGTTTCCATCCTTCCTTCCATCCTCTCGTCTGTCCTCTCCTCCCCCAGCTGTTAGTAAAACATGACAGTGTTTCACAAAGTCAAGAGATGTAAACCTGTTCTGTATTCAACCCAATAAGAAAAAGCAATAAAGATTATATTAAGGAAAGGTGTGTGAATCAAATGCTGTCGATGGTTTTGTCTTTCTTTACCACTGTTGCACTTACGTAGCATTTATTCAGGTACTTTTAGAGGTTGAAGTGTAGTTTACAGACGTGCAGGAAAAGCATTTTCAGACAATAAACAGTGTATAAAATTTGTTTTCTGGAAAGAAATATGTTATTTGGTATTAATTATTGGCAAAAGGGAAAAGCTACATTTAAACCCAAGTCAATAATAATTATTGGAAATAATAATACATTTTATTTATAGAGCACAATGGCTTCACACAGAGAGAAATAAAACACCACAGTGAATGATAAAATACATAAAAAACAATGAAACAAACAGGCAGCTTTCTGATAAAAATGCGTCTTGAGAAGAGACTTAAAAGAAGACACAGACTCAGAAAACCTTGTGTCTTCGGGCAAGTTGTTCCAGAGCCTCGGGGCCCTGATGGCAAAAGCTCTGCCCCCCTTAGTTTTCATCCTTAGCTCCTGTCCTGTGGAACCAGATCCCAGTCTGGGTTCGGGAGCCAGACCCCATCTCCACATTTAAGAGTAGGCTTAAGACTTTCCTCTTTGATAAAGCTTATAGTTAGGGCTGGCTCGGGTGAGTCCTGAACCATCCCTTAGTTATGCTGCTATAGGCCTATACTGCAGGGAAACTTCCCATGATGCACCTCTCTCCTCCTCTCCCTCTCTCTCTCCCGCCCACCATTGAGTCTGGTTCTGCTCGAGGTTTCTGCCTCTTAAAGTAAGTTTTTCCTTGCCACTGTCACCAAGTGCTCGCTCATGGTGGGATTTGTTGGGTCTCTGTAATTAATATTATAAAGAGTTCGGTCTAGACCTGCTCTATAGGAAAAGTGCAATGAGATAACTTCTGTTATGAATTGGCGGCATATAAATAAAATTTAATTGAATTCAACACTTTGACACAAAACCAATGTCCAACTGGCAGCAACAACGGAAATTAACATAAATAATGTAAAACAAAAAGTAGGTTAAAGCTCCAGAAAAAAATCTATTATTGGACCTTGAGTTAAGATTACTCAGTCACAAAGAATCAACAGCATCATCCCCAAAAATGTTAACTGATTAAAAACGGGGGTTTCCTGTGCTGAGATAAACTGTTTGTGTTCCCTGTAAGTCTGTAACAGAACACATTCAGTTCATTTAGTTTAAAGCACTTTAGTTGGAACTTAAACAAAACTCATTTATTTACATCATTTAAACACAATTTAAGTTCCAACATTTTGACCAAAACTCATTTTAATTCAGTCTGTTGAAGCCAAGAGAGACGCTCATAAACACAACATGTTAAACAGCTGATCTGTGTGAGCAACACACACACACGCACGCACGCATGCACGCATGCGCACTGAAACAGTCATGTGATTCCAGTAAATAAGAACTGGGAGGAACCTGAAAGTGAAAGTGTTCAGTCAGGTCAGACTCCATTTTGAGTCGACAGAGCAGGAGGAGGAAACTGAAGGCTGAGGCAGGGTGAGTGTTAATCCAACATTTTTATTATTTTACCGTCAAAGTCTGTGAGTCGGTTTCCTCCCTGTGGACTGTAGAGGAAAGAAACTGCTTCCTGTTGTCAGTCTTGTTTGTGACTCTTGAACAGACTTGTTTCCTAAACTCTTGTGTTCTGCGCTCACAGTCAGTGGCTGCTTTTCATTATGCTGACGTGAAGAAGAAGAAGAATGCAGAATAATACATCTGCGGTCTCTTCCTCGCGTCTTTAAGGCCGGGGATCGATCATACACTGATTGACAAACTTAATAAAACTCGTGCTGCCCCGCCCACATCCAGTACGTCAACCGTGCTGCGTTCAGGACAAGTGGGAACTTCAGATGCTTACCAATGTCACATGTATACACAGGTTTAATACACATTAAAGCTGCAGTTACCCAAGAAAACAGTGCAGATTTAAAGAAGTTTTCTCAGTCTTGTTTGTGACTCTTGAACAGACTTGTTCCTCTTGATTCTCGTGTTCTGAGCTCACAGTCAGTGTTTCTGTTTCACCTCTCAGACTGACTGAAGACCAGAAGATGAGTGTTTGTGTGGAGGAAGAGGAGGACAGAGCAGAGTCTCCAGGATCCAGCTGTCTGTCTCTGAAGAGTGACTGGTCCAAACATGATCCTCCAGCCTTCAGTAATGAACCTGGACCCTCAGACACAAAGTAAGAGACTGTTTTTACTGTAAACTGAGCTGATGGAAGATGAAGCATTGAGGATGAAGACTAAATGCTAAAAGATTTATATTCATGATGCAGAACTATTAGTGCAGATACTGTTTCAAACTAAGATGGATCTCATTTTATTTCTTTAGCAAAACACCTGAGAACCTCCATTTCAGAATTTACTTTTCAAGAAAACATTCATATATTTTTGCCGTCATGTTGAAGTCACTGTAAAGATTTAGAACCATTCACAATCTGAAAGAATCTGCTTCAAACATGTCATTCATTTTCTCATATTTGTCCTCAGAATATTTAGTTGTTTGGCTCTTCCTCAGATCAGCTGTTATGATCCACCAGATGCTTCTTGAATCAGTTCATTATAAATGTGCAACATGTGGTGAAAAAGCATTTGTAGAAAAGCTTTGCTCAGCTTGATTAACACTTTGCTTTGAAACATTAGTAAGTGGACCTTTGAGCTCAGATTCTCTCAGCCATATATTGTTCCTGAAGGTGAAGAACAAACATCCATGGGCAGCACGTATCTAAAAGTGATCTCATGGATGAAAAACGGGCAGAAAATGATCAAATGCAGAATTGGACCACTTCTGTTTTTTAGAATATTTGAATTGCATTTATACCTTCATTCAATAGTTGACAGTAGAGTGAAGGGAAACAAAGGGAAGGATATACAAAAAAGGAAACTGTGTGGACCTGCGACACCACTGTTACATGCTACGTGTCTTACACTGCTGGTCTTCCACAGTTATTCAGACCACTTCTAACCTCAGTTTAAACCTAACTAACTCAAGCTAAGCTGCCCAAAGTGACTGTAAAACAGTGAAGGACATAATCAGCTGTCTTTAATGGAAGGCTTTTACTGTGAAGTAGCTGCAGGAAGTGTTTGTATTAATAACAAACTACAGGCAGATCACTAAATGTTTAATAAGACAGTCAGATAGGAAAAGCAGTTAATTAGTGTTTCTGAAAGCAGGAGAGTTGAGATAAAAGGAACAATCATTGTCATTACAGACTGAAAGCTGAATGCAAACAGAAAAGTAACGACACTTTTACTGTTCTCTGTGACCGTCTGAGCTTCGACACAGTGTCGTCCAAATAATTTTAGTTCTAAAGAAATGTCTTCACAGAGAGAGGAAGAGGAGTCCTGCTTCTGTGGAGGAGCAGCCGTCCTGCTGTGCTTTGTGTCAGGACGTCCTGAAGGATCCGGTCTCTACCAGCTGTGGACACTGGTTCTGCAGACGGTGCATCACCTCATACTGGGACCAGTCTGCTTCATCAGGAGACTCCTCCTGTCCCCAGTGTGGAGACAGATCCAGAACAAGACCTGGACTGCAGACAGCCAGTCAGACCAGCACTGTACAGAGTAAGACTGTACACCTGTCTGCTGATGTCGTCATGTCTGAAAACAGGACTTTCAGTTTAACTACAGGGACATTTATTTTCATAATATTGTTATGAATATCATAGATTCAAAAACACTTTTATTTATCTGTATTCTCGCTCTCTGTTCAGTCTCAGAATGTTTTTTCTTCTCTTTCAGCAGATAGTGGTCTGCAGGAGGTTTTAGATGAACATAAGATCAGTCTGAGGAGGAGATGTGAACGTGTGACTGAAGGAAGTGATGAAACAGGAAGTGGAACCCTCCTCAACAGGATCTACACTGAGCTCTACATCACAGAGGGACAGAGTGAAGAGGTTAATACCCAACATGAGGTGAGGCAGCTTGAGGCAGCTTCCAAGATGGAGACCCTCCATGACACTCCAATCAAGTGCCACGACATCTTTAAGGCCTTACCCGGCCAACAGGGACACATCAGAGTCGTTCTGACGAACGGCGTTGCTGGCGTTGGAAAAACCTTCTCGGTGCAGAAGTTCACTCTGGACTGGGCAGAGGGCTTGGAAAACCAAGACGTCAGTCTGCTGATTCTGCTTTCGTTCAGGGAGCTGAACCTGATCAGAGATGAGCGGTGCAGTCTTCTCGAGCTGCTCCATGTTTTCCATCCAACATTACAGAAGGTCACAGCAGAGAAGCTCGCTGTCTGGAAACTTCTGTTCATCTTTGACGGCCTGGATGAAAGCAGACTTTCACTGGATTTCCACAACAATGAGGTCGTGTCTGATGTCACACAGAAGTCATCAGTCAACGTGCTGCTGACAAACCTCATCAAAGGGAATCTGCTTCCCTCGGCTCTCGTCTGGATCACTTCCCGACCTGCAGCAGCCAATCAGATCCCTCCTTCATGTGTTGGCAGGGTAACAGAAGTACGAGGCTTCACTGACGCCCAGAAGGAGGAGTACTTCAGGAGGAGAGTCAGTGATGAAGAGCTGTCCAGCAGAATCATCTCGCACATCAAGACATCCAGGAGCCTCCACATCATGTGTCTGATCCCAGTCTTCTGCTGGATCACTGCTACAGTTCTGGAGCACATGTTGACTACAGACCAGAGAGGAGAGCTGCCCAAGACCCTGACTGACCTGTACTCACACTTCCTGCTGGTTCAGATAAAGAGGAAGAAGCAGAAGTATGATGAGGGACATGAGACGAGTCCACAGGAGCTGATGGAGGCTGACAGGGAAGTTCTTCTGAAGCTGGGGAGGCTGGCGTTTGAACAGCTGAAGGAAGGAAACATCATGTTCTACCAAGAAGACCTGGAGCAGTGTGGTCTGGATGTCTCAGAGGCCTCGGTGTACTCAGGAGTTTGTACAGAGATCTTCAGAAGAGAGAGTGTGATCTTCCAGAAAACAGTCTACTGCTTTGTTCATCTGAGCATTCAGGAGTTTCTGGCTGCCGTCTACATGTTCCACTGTTACACCGACAGGAAGACAAAGGTACTGGAGGACTTCCTGGGGAAAGACTGGCAAACCAGGGACTTATACGTGTTGCATTTGCCAGAAGATTGGGATAATGATAGCGACAAAAACTCATCTCTGGATGTCTTCCTGAGGAGTGCCATCGAGATATCTCTGCAGAGTAAAAATGGCCACCTGGACCTGTTTGTCCGCTTCCTTCATGGCCTCTCTCTGGAGTCCAACCAGAGACTCTTAGGAGGCCTGCTGGGTCTGACAGACAACAGTCCTGAAATCATCCAGAAAGCCATCAACAACCTGAAGGACATGAACATGTATAAGATCTCTCCTGACAGAAGCATCAACATCTTCCACTGTCTGACGGAGATGAACGACCACTCAGTCCATCAGAAGATCCAAGAGTTCCTGAAGTCAGAGAACAGATCAGAGAAGAAACTCTCTGAGATCCACTGCTCAGCTCTGGCCTACATGCTGCAGATGTCAGAGGAGGTTCTGGATGAGTTGGACCTGAAGAAGTACAAGACATCAGAGGAGGGACGATGGAGACTGATTCCAGCTGTGAGGAACTGCAGAAAGGCTCTGTAAGTCCAGATGTGATTATCAACACTGTAAAGTAAAGCTGAAGCCATCAGTATTAGAGTAAAGATACACACTTTACACACATGCACAATATAAAACTTCCACACTATAAGTTTCCTAAACTAGTAATGAACCTGTTGATGAATAATTCTACATGTGTTAAACTACAAATGTCTACAAAATCATTTTTGTGTTTATAACTATCAAGTTCATCTTCTATCTTTCATGTCTGTTTATTGTTCTTTCCATACACAGACACACAGACATGTGATATCTGATCAGCTGGAACTAGCATCACTTGAAGTTCAAGTTTTTTCATGAAAGCGTTCATGCAGTTATTGCTATTATAATTCTTCTCTGCAGTTTCTGAGCTATTTCATATGAAGGACTGTTCTGTCTATTTTCACAGTTGAGACAGTATCTATAACTATAGTTTGATTTGAGAGGATGTGAGGGGAGGCCATCCTCCCTGTTGCAGAACAAACAGAGCATCCCCCTCTCCATCCTCATTAAACAAAAGCTGCAACTTGCAAACAAATTGTTTAGTTCCAACGATGAATGTCTTTTCGTGTGTTTTGCTACGTTAGAAATGAGTTAGATTTACAAACAGTGAGGAAGCTCTCTCTCTGTCTACCTCTCTCTGGTAGGATTTGAATGGACTGGTCTGTAAACTGGTTTATTCCAAAGCTGCTTTAGTAATGTTCACTGATAGAGAGCGTTTTTTAAAGCTTGTCCCATTTTCTCACCTTTTCCATCTGGTCACCTTAATGTGAGAAATGATATCAGTTTGCAAAAACAAACTGTCGGACAACGTGTTTCCTTTCTGCACCATTTCACATCAGTGACGCTAAAGGCAAGATATGCAGAGAAAATAGCAGCACACATTTCCACTGTGGTTTTCATTGAGTTAGCAGCCAGTCTTTGTGTATTTAGCAGCTGATTTCCTCAGACAGCAGCTCATTACACAGTCAGCTGCTGGGACGGCCTCCAGGTTCATTCTGCCAGTGAAGGAGAGCTCAGCAGGTTCAGTTCAGTGGAGGGATTTTTACCGTCACCAAGCTCAGAGGAGAAATTATATTGTTGTAGTCTTTACTTCAGCCAGGTGAACTCCACTTGAGAAGAAACTGTTACCCCTAAAAACAAAAGCTGCCACCATATACATCACCTATGCATATTTATAACATAATATAAATAATTCAAATCCTTTGCATTAAAATGAGGTTTGGGGGTATAGTTACTCTTAAAGAAAATGTGATGTCATCTTTCTGTTGCTTTATTCTTTTGACATGTTTTTATTGATTCTGTCTATGTTCATTTGTCGACTATGTTTTTGTGTCTTTTAATGTTACTTTAACTTTGGCTTGCTCTTGTTTTGTACTTTGTAAGTGCTAAATAAATAAAGTTGTTATTATTAAATGAATTTAATGTGATGATGAAAAGCAGATGGGGTGACCTAATAAGATTCATTAAAGATGAAGAGGAGGGCTTCCTTGTTTAGGTAGGCAGTTCTGTTTCGCCCCTTGAACTTTTTTAGGGGCATTTACTAAACACTGAAATAATTATTACATTATATTGTCAAATAAACACTCAATTTGTGGCACAAATACAAAGCACAGAGCAGCTTCTGAGCAGGTTAACAAGGGGGGTGGCTTTAAAACCTACAGTGACTTTACAGCTCATTGAACATCGCGTTAAAATAAAGTTTAACAAACACAAACACTGTTCATCAAAATATGACGTTTACATTGCAGTCATTTGACACTTTTGTCTAAAGCTGCAATTTGGGCTTTCTGATGTTACTCAAGGACACTTTGACATGTGGACAGGAGGAGCTCAAGTTTCAAACCACAAACCTTGTGATCAGTAAAGTGTCAGATTTTATTATACTTAAGTTTTATATTCTCCATCATGACAGACTTTCTGGCTGTCGACTCTCAGAGACTCACTGTGAAGTCGTGGCCTCAGCTCTGAAGTCCAACCCCTCCCATCTGAGAGAGCTGGACCTGAGTTCCAACGAGCTGCAGGATTCAGGAGTGAATTTGCTGTCTGCTGGACTGGAGAGTCCACACTGCAGACTGGAGACTCTGAGGTCAGTTCATGTATTTTGCCCTTGTTCAGTGTATATCTGCCAAATTTGAATCCATGACAGAAGTTTTAAATTTCCTTCAGTTCTCTCGTTTTCTGGGTTTGTCTGAGCTCAAATCACAACAGATATTTTTAAAAGTTTGTCAGTCTGGACAGTTTGGCTCCTTCAATGTGCTGCGAAATTAAATCAAGATTTGCATTTTGTTACATGTGAGACACATCTATATATAAATAAAATAAAAGATCAACACATTTTCAGGAATAATGTCTTTTTATACATAACCTTCAGAACACAGTATTTTACAGGAACGTCTACATTTATACATAAAGCCCCTCTCTCACATACAGACACAAACACACTCTAAAACTCACATACAGGAGCACAGAGACAGAGAAAGGTGTTTGAAGCATCGTGTCTGATCCGTCACCAACGACACTTCAACATGTAACGATGCTTCCTGTCAGAAAGTGATGTCACCTTGTGTTCCGACTCCACCAGTAAACTGGAACATAAATAATACACGATATTTGTACGGGAAGGTACTAGGTTACATTTAAGATGAAGAGAACATGCCTCTCACTTTGCTCAGTGCTCCTTTGATCCAGTTATAAAGATGAATGAGGATGAAGCTCACAGTCAGTCAGCTGTGTGTTGATGGAGATGCCACAACATTCATACAACTATTCATGTCAACACAGATCAATAACATGCTGCTGATCTCAGTCAAGTCTGGAATGGTTTTCAGACATGTTGTTACTTTTGCTACTTTCATTTTCTTCCTATTTCTAATTCATAACAATTGTGTCATTTTATGAAAAATACTAAGATGTTTTCTGTGGAGTTCCAAAACGGCCAATGTGAAATAAATAAGACTGTATGAAATAATAAACAAATAAATAAATAATACTATAAGTAAAAACAAAACTTTACAAACCATCTGTCCCTGCACTTCTGATGTTCTCATTTCAAACCACAGATTTAGACTATTCTCATCACCACTGCTGACATTTGGATGATGTCTGCAGAAGGCTGACATGAAGATGATCCACAATAACACAATAACAAAGTCACTCTACTCATTTTAGGGAGAAGCTCATTGATTAGGACAGAGTGATGTTGAGCTACACATTTCAAACCTGAACACATCTGATCGGATTATAAATTGATTTTTATCTCCATCTTTTATTCTTTTTTCAGATTGAGGGGCTGCAGGTTGTCAGAGATCAGCTGTGCTTCTCTGGCCTCAGCTCTGAAGTCCAACCCCTCCCATCTGAGAGAGCTGGACCTGAGTCTCAACAAGCTGCAGGATTCAGGAGTGAAGCTGCTGTCTGCTGGACTGGAGAGTCCACACTGCAGACTGGAGACTCTGGGGTCAGACACCATTTTCTACTTCTGTGCTGAGATTAATATGATGTGAAAGTTGTGGTGACACTAAACTTCAGACATAAGGCTGATATTAGACTGATCCACACTGAGTATCTTAATGCTGAAGTCTGTTTTCTTCTTCAGTGGTTTAGTCCATTGACTGTGGCAGAGCAATGTTGAGCTACACATTTAAAACCTGAATCTAACAAGAAAAATCTCCACTGGATAATTCACTCTGAACCTCTTAAACACTTGATTTTCATCTTATAGTTCACATCAGGTTTTTAAATAAATGATAATAAAAATACATAAATACAATAAATAAATAAATAATTTCAACTATCAGACAATAACACATATGAAGCTATATGATAATACCGACTGAAGAGTTTAAACTGAAGAAACTTTGATTTTATGACTCCACTATTCCTAAAAGAAATATTGTACATGTCTTTTGTTCACATTTCTGACATATTTGGCATCTTTGGAAACTTTGGGATCTTGAGTCGAATCTTAAATCAGTTTCTGTGGGTTTTTATTTGTTTGGCTGCACAACATGAGTTTGTATAGATGGAGCCACTGGTGGAGCTGGCAGAGGTTAAGAGGTGAAGTCACTACGTCTTTATTGAAGCAGCAGCACGATGTCATTAATATTAATGAGAGCTCTTTTTCACTTTCTGTATTTTACAGTTTGAACCTGCAGCCTGTTGGGTTCAGGTGTTTGGAGTTTCCATTTTCTAAACTTCTACTTTCTCAACCTTCTTCAGCTCTGAGCAGATTATTAAACACTGAATGATTTCAAGCAGGAACATTGTCTTCTAAAGTTACATCATTTATTCTTTATTCAGATTGAGTCGCTGCAGTTTGTCAGAGATCAGCTGTGCTTCTCTGGCCTCAGCTCTGAAGTCCAACCCCTCCCATCTGAGAGAGCTGGAACTGAGTGACAACGAGCTGCAGGATTCTGGAGTGAAGCTGCTGTCTGATCTTGTGGAGAGTCCACACTGCAGACTGGAGACTCTGAGGTCAGTAGACAGTTGGAGGTGGTCCATGCTTTTTCAGCAGTATTGTACTAAACACAGGGACGTTAATGCGTAAATCTTCCACTGTGTACCCACCAGTAGTAGTTTCTTGTGCAGCAACAATGATGAGAACCCTCACAGCCAAACGTACAGTGGTACCTCTAGTGGGACTCAAGCCTAGAGTTTTTGCGGTGTTGGGCGAGAACTGTATCACTGCCCAGGAGTTGACTAGCTTAGCACAACAAATCAGAGATTTTACCCATTGAGTGCAACTTCCTCCTATTTTTCCATCTTATGTTTCTTTTCTTCTCTGCATTTTTTCATTCTTCCACAAACAATAAAATGCAAGCTGTCAATGCAAAGCTATATTTTACAGTCAGGTGCAACTTTTTATCAGACATATGGAAATTTAAAGTAGAGTGAAAGAGGTTGTTTTATTTTCCTGTGATGTTTTTTGGTTCAAGACTAATGCCTAGTTATTTCCTCTAATGCAGGCACAGAACATGAGTGTCGGCAGTCAGTTGTAGTCTTTGCGGTGAAGATATGATGCGATGCAAAGCATTCAATCAATTGGGTTGTGTCAGGACTTTGAAGCCGGCTAACTCAAAGAACGAACAATTGTTTTAAATTTGATCTATAAGTTTTGGCATTGTCTTCATCCCTACAGGATCAACAGCAAGTTGATCACAGCTGACAAACACAAAAAATGTGAGTATTGAAACAATGACCCCCATTCATCAAGCTATTGTACATTAAAATCTGATCTGAGGAGCGTGTGCTCATTGTACAACAAATATTTTTTGGTAAATTTGTTGTCAGAGCTGTCAAGTCACATCTGTTGGGAAAATAAAAATAATTTTGGCTATTAATTTTTATCATCCTATTCAAGTTTTCATTATTGTTCTTTCTCTTTCACTTCTTCTCTCCATTAGATGACTCCGATGTCAAACTGGATGTAAAAAAAACCCTGCCCGGTGACAAAAAGGTAAGAAAGGAGCAGTTGTACAGTGTGAAGTCCACAAATTACTATTTCACCACTGAAAACATTATATTTTCTTAGTAAAATTGGACCTCTGTGTAGCCTCTTCTAACACACCTTCCACTTCCACTACATTGATGCCATTTTTTCTCTGATCCACACAATGTGCTTGGGTTGAATATTGACAGTGTGGGTATAATATTTCATCACTTTATCAAACATTAAGACAAGTTGGCATTTACATTAAAATAACTGACTCTGTGCCTCTCTTAATTCCAGGCTCCATTATCCTTCTCACCTGAACAGACAACTGGATCTTCATACAGGTAATCATATAAAATGTAGTGCTGTCAATTGATTAAAAAAATGTACTAATTAATCGCACAATTTGCTGTGATTAATTCCGATTGATCGCTTTTTAATATAAAATAGAATCAACATCACAGAAGTGTATTTAAATTCAAATACTATTGTTTAATATCATCTTTTTAACTTTGAACATAGATTCCCACCTGCGAACTAAAGATTTTCAATAAAACCATCAAGGCCATTGACCGTCAGCTTGAAAGGCATATTTCTTATATGCACTAACAGAAATAATAACAACACCCAGGCCTATAAGTTAAAGTGCCAGTTGAACTTAAAAACCATCAAGGCCATTAAAATTTGATAATTTAATCAGTTAATGCGGTTAAGATGAAAAGGCATCAGGATGTTCAGGGTAAAGTGAGCCAGACTTTCCAGAAGCTTCCACCTGACGCGTCCTGGCATCATGCTCTGCACTTCAGCAGCGCTGTGATCCTCCACAACCGACTTCTCTAAGCTCTGAGGGTTTGGGAATGTGGTGATGAGCCAGCGCCTGGTGCTCAATAGTTCAATAATGGTTCAATAATAAATCACAGATTCTGGTTGGCCTGGATCTTTTAAAATAGAGAACTGCTAATGGAATAATTAGTGGTTTACTACAAACATAAACAAAATATGACACCACTGGCCTGAATGTTTAGGACATTTTGACTATATCATTAATTGTATGATATGAAGTTAAATTAAATGTGTGAAAAGGATCATTATAAAATCTGGACTTAATTCACTACTTCACCATATGTGTCGCCATTCTCCCAGTCTCCAAAATTGTACGCATGGGTCAGAGTTTCTGTACAGATGTGCACATTCTCCCAATCATCAAGATTGTTTTTATCTCAACTTGTCCGTGGGAAGTTGCGTTCACATTTTTTCAAGCCTGTTTTGTGCGAATGCAACGGTTATAACACGAACACACACATTTTTAGCCCTTTCTGTCAGTTTACAGCCACGAGGCCTGAATCCTTCAGGGATCAATTAATGGTATAATGTACATCACAATAAGTGGCTTGATCAGGGTTTCCCTATTTTAGTCACACAAGCCTGATGACCAGCGCAAATGTAATTATCATAAAATGTCTTTAAAGAGTAGCTAAACCCCAGAGTTTGGCTGATGTGCCTCTACCTTGGAAATTCAAAAATTCCCTCTAGAACGCGAGAGGGGCTAAGACACGCCCATTCCCCCCCAGCTGTGCAGTCCGGAGGTGTTTTTGCACCCGGGAAAGCAACAGTGCCGACCCATTCTGGCCAGTAGCTAACAAATACTAAAACTAACTAACTAATGCTAAATCAAACAACTATCTAACCACACAAAGTTGAACTATGAGCTAAAGCTAACCTCCAACTACTAAAAGTGCAAAAATCTAACAACCTAACAACTGTCTAAAATTGCTAACTAACCTACTACAAACTATAAACACACAACTAACTGTAAAGTTTACACAAAAATAATCTATGCTAACAGTACAAGCTAACTACCCAATCACTATATTCAGTTCATGCAATTCAGTCAATCTGCTCTTCACTAATACTCCTCTCCACAGTCTGCAGAGAAGGGAGACATTGCTTTTATAGGAGGGGGCGGGGAGGGGCTGGTTGGTGACAAAAGCTGCCACCATAGACGTCACCTCCCTCCAGATCAGCCAATAGGAAAGTTCAATTACAATAGCTGGGTTTCAACCAGCTTGTGAATATTGTCTGTTGTTGATATTTGTTTGATGTTACTGACACCATTGAATTGAGCCTACCTACCATCATTAATAAATGATTGATTGATTTAAAAGTCTTATTTTTAAGTGATGGGTCTTACATTTTGAGATGATATTGACCCACTGGATTTACTTCTTTAAAGGGCAATATTGTAAGATTTGGCCAGAATTTTAGTTTAAAACATTCAAAAAATTAGCTAACCTTATCAACAGAATATGAAGAAGTAACAGTTATGACGTTATGTCAAAGAAGTCTCTGTATTGTGTTGCAGAGATATCTACTGACATTAGAATGCTAACCTGCTAGCCTCGGGCTCGTTCTGGCCTGTCCTGTGCTGTAATACCACTTGTGCCTCGAGAGGCGATATTCCGATAGAATAGCTCAGGTAGTTCCAGCTGGGACATGTGTGCGAGTTTGCTATATCACACAAGCTCTCTTAGCTTTACTAGTCTAAGAAATAAACAAAATAAACTCACAAAATATCAAGAAAGGAAATATTTTTACATATCAAACAGAAAAATACAACCTTCTGAATTCACGTTTCTCTCTTTCACCGAACTAAAACCAGCTTAATTGCCTTGTTAACTCATCGTAAAACACACTTAATTCAAACTCGACAGAAACAAAATAAAACTCACCAAAACCGTCTTGGTTAAGTCTTTAAACTGTTCCAACAATCACCAACTCTGAAATAAGTCGAAAATAAATCCTTAATTCACGTTAGATGTGAAAAATATTCTGTCTACACGCTGTCTCTGCCTCTCTGATGCCCGACCTTCCTCTCGCTCCTCTCCTGCCTGACGCCTCTCCTGTCCCCGCCTGAACCCGCTGTGTTTTAGTCTGACCCTGAGTCAGAGTCCTGGTCGGAGCCGCTGTAAATCATCTCGGTGCTGTATTCACTGTCCAAACTGGCCTCCGTCGGTCTCGGAGGCTGCTGATGCCAGTTCTGTTGCCTGCTTGCCCGACTCTGGTTCTGGTGCTCAGTCAGCTAATACAAGCGCTAAGTTAGCTGCACGGCTAACTGAGCTAACTACATAAGCATGGAGAGTAGTCTCAGTTCTTACATATTGCCCCTTTACATAGAAAATCAGTTGTTCTTTGGTCTCGACCGAGTCCACACGACTCATTTTCTTGTATATTTGGCCCGGTTCTGTGCAGGCCACCACCTGCTCTCGCACTTTTTCCATGAAGGTAACACTATTCAGGGAATAAACAAAACAGTAAGATGCTAAGCTAAAGACTGTTAGCCAGGGATCTTAAGAGAAGACACAAAATCTTATTACAGCATCTCTGTTTGATATTTGTGTGAGTCTGGACGGTACCGTCCCTGGCCAATGTGCATTCGCCCGTCAACTGAGGGGAGGACAGGAGTGGACTGGCGACCACTTAGCTGATGCTTCTTACAAGTTTGATGTACTGTTTAAATGAACGAAAGGTTGGTAGAAAACACTTTATGTCCAGAGCTGCTGAGGGTCACGGTAATGTGTCCTAAAGAATGGACAAAGAGAAAACATGGATGACAAAGCTGAGCGGTTGTGGAGTGTCGTCTGTCATGATAATCAGTGAAATCGTTTCACGTGTTGAGGCCCTTTTCTGATCTTGAAGTGATGTGTGCGATGCAGACTACTACTGAGTAGTTCCTGAATAACTCTGATATGGTATATGATATAGTAGATAATGATGAGTTACTGGAGAACAGTATTAAGATACTGGGAGATACTGTATTAATGAATCATTAGGTATTGATTAGTTCATAAGTATCTGTGAATCGGAATAATGACCACTTGCTGCACACACACAGGCCAATAAATGCTTGTTATATTAATATGGCCCTTCTGTGTCCTACAGGTTCAGGTGTCCTGGTCCAGGTGTGTTCCAGTGTACTTTGACTGGACTGGTGTTTGTTATGGCTCAGGAGGCGGAGCTGCTGTACAGGACTGTCCAATGGGATGAGAGCCTCCTCCAATCAGCTGGCAAGATGGCTGCAGGGATGCTGTTCGATATCAAGTGTTCGGAGGATGATGCTGTCTGTCAGCTCCACCTGCCACACTGCGAAACAAAGGATGGTAAAGACATTACTGTCTTCAATGTTAAACAATGAATTAGGGCTGTACCTGACTCAGACGTTTGTCAGTCGAATCGGATTTGGCTGTTCAATGCGAAGATTCAACTATTCGTTCCTTTTTTCCTATATAGACTATCTTGCAATCAGAAAATCCATTGGCTTGAGTTTCAGTGATGATTTCGACCACATTAACATAATCAAATGCAACAAATCAGTGAAAGACAGCTGCATATGATGCAAGATTTGAACTGCCAACATATAATGTGGAGCTACCATACGGATTTGTCGGAATAATGACAGGCAGCACACATGTAACATTTCTGTTTAAATCAAGTTCTTATAGCCTGATTTTTTACAATTTCACCTTCAGCATTAAAAACAACGTGTAAATGAATAAACAAATGAAACCGTTAAATAAATTCACGGCTGAACTCCTCTATCAGCCTACATGTCTCATGTTTTTAAAGCCTTACTTCGACATCAGATTTCCACACAGAAAGTAAAAGTGTGCGTCCTGCTCATAGTTCAGTTATAAAATCCCAGCGCACCATGACGCGTCTCTCCTGCCGCACTGCTCACAGCCGCAGAGTCAGTAACAGTGGACGGCAGCAGAGGAGGTTGTACCACCGTCTGGTTCAGAAGTGGTTTAGCCGACTTCACTGACAGTCATCACCAGAGCAGAGCGCCGGAGCAGCCAGACCGGAGGCACGCTGCCCTCCGTTTCTATCACCCTTCTCCGCTTCCATCGCACACAGTTTGATGGTTTGTGGTCATTTTGAGACTCGGTTTGTAAATGTACAGCCTGCCATGCTGTTGCTCCTGCATTGCTCTGTGTACAATGACGCAGCCAAAAACAAAAGTGCATTGATTCCACTGACAGAATGCGAGTCGACTCTGGGTCTTCTGGACTGATTAATCAAATCAAATTTTAGATTTGTATTAATGTGTACTTTCAGACAGTTCACATGTGGGGCAGGAAAATAATAATACATTCAAATAAAGAACAGAGGCAAACTGGCACGTCCTTGGGATGCTCCAGAGTTAATGACAATAGATTAATTTGAACTCTGAAGTCAAGGGGTCAGAAATGAATTAGGTAGAGATGAACTCTAATTAGCTCTTTGCTTTCACAGCGTTGCTTGTTGATGGTCTGCTGTCTGTCATCCACATCACTGATGATGGGATGAGCATTTTGGAGCCGCTGGAGATTACAGACACTCATGTGGTTGTGAAGGTCCCTCACCTCTCTGCCTTTGGCCTCGTCTGGGACTACATTCAAAGGTTTCTGAACATTTCACTGCCAATAAATGGCCAAGTTCTGCTGTTCCTCCGACCTCCAAACATTAGGCATCAAATCCTCGATGTATTTCTGCTGCAGGACAACATCCCTCTGCATGAGGTAAAGCTCTCTGTCATGTGTGTTTACCGTCAGCCTAAACTCGTGTTTTAAGCCCCAGCTGTTTCCACAAACATGATTCAGGTCAGCCACACTTTGCTCCTCCTCATGCTGTCATGTCATTTTAGGCATCTGCAATTGCATATAAAAAAAATTTCACTGTGAGAAATAAATTCAAAATTAGGTTTAAAGGCACATTTCATCTGTTTACCACATGCATAGACACAAATATATTTTACCTTAAACTAAAGCAACATTACAATTTCTATAGTCACATTTTCTTTTAACATCTTGATGCTCCTGTAAAGGAAATAAAACATTCTGTCTCTCTCTCACACACACCCACACCTTACCTACCGCCTCTCTCTCCTGTCTCTTTTCTAGTCGCTCCTTCGTCTCTCTCTCTCTCTCTCTCTGTTCTCTATCTTTTCATCCAGAGTGCCAGAAACATTCAGTTTTGGTTAACCTGATGTATAATTAGCAATGTATTATATTGGAAGTTAATCTGTATAACTGTCGTAGAAAAGGTTTCAGTCGTAGTCATCTGGACACAGTTTTGAGAATCAAGACGCTTGGCTCCCATCCAGAAGTCTCTCAATTGTGAAAATGGTCTGAGAAATTTAAGCTACTCTGTGTTGCTTAAGCCCCGCCCTCAGGAAGGAGTCTACCTGAGTATCTGTTGATTAGCTAGTTTCACCTGAAACTGACCTAATTGTTTCCATGATGGCCCAGTCATCAGTAATCAGGCCTATTGTTTTCTGGCTGCACCTCCTCATCACTGTTAAGTACCTAGGAGCCAAACGTCTTGATTCTGAAAACAGTGTCCAGATGACTACGACTGAAACCTTTTCTACGATGGAGCACTCCTGGACGAATGAGGGACTACATCGTCTTAATCTGTATAACTAATATTTCCGATCATAAGAGTCTCTACTGACCTTCAACACATGTACACAGAGGCCCAGTTCCAATCCAGCCCCTACACCCTCACACTCCGTGACGGAGTCACACTCGCTGCTGTGGAGAGTCTCTTAATTAAGGGGGAGGGGAAATACACCGGCAAGCTTCGGGACGCCATCGTCTTTCTCCGACGGAAACAGGAACATTTGTCAGCATGGTGTCCAATCAACATCTTTCGGTTTATATTGTAATTAAATCTAAAAGACAATCTCATACACAACATTGACAAGATGTAGCCTACGTGTATAGTAAGCTCGTGAAAGGAAAAATTAATTAATTGAATAAATAAAAACTCCCTCCCAGCGTCTTTGGCCGCATTTCTTTTTTTTTAAATTTGTAAGTTTTTTCATTTGCCAGTCTTATTCTGATTGGTCCTTAGTTTTTGCCACAGTCCCTGAAATTTCACACCACACGCAATCAAGTCAAATAATTCAAATCTCGTCTTCTGTTATTCATGCAACCTGCATCTGGAATATTACACCACACTTCTTTTGTGAAAAACTTGTCGTAAGGGGTGCTGTATGGAGGTAAGTGGACCCAAATCAGATGACGAGGAAGCGGTCTCAAGGTGAAGTAAGGGCCAGGTGGGACACTTGGGGCAGACGGCCCGGGGGCTGGTCAGGTGCGGAGCTGGGGACCTTGGGCGGACGGCCCGGGGGCTGGACAGGTGCGGAGCTGGGAACCTCGGAGCTGATCTCCCGAGGTCCGTGATGGAGACTGACACCATCCGAAGACCAGATAGAAGACCGGCGGCGAACACTGAGAGTCACAGGAGGCCGGCGGCGAACACTGAGAGTCACAGGAGGCTGATAGCGAACACTGAGCCCTTCTGGAGGCCGGCGACAAAGACGGAACCCTTCTGGAAGCCGGCGACGAACACTGAGAGTCACTGGAGGCCGGCGGCAGACGCTGAACCCTTTGGGAGGCCGGCGGCGAAGACACAACCCTTCTGGAGGCCGGCCCATCCGCTCAGGGACCAATGGCAGTACAGCGGGGCCGGGGACTGGCAACGAGAAGTCAGAGCGAGGAGCCGGCGACAGCAGGACATCAAGGCAGGGCGCAGAGGCGGCTGGACCTGGAGCCGGCGGGACATCAAGGCAGGGTGGCGAGGCAGCTGGATCTGGAGCTGGGCCTCGGGACAGGGAGCCGGCGGCTGGATGGCTGGACATAGAGCCGGCAGGACATCAAGGCAGGGAGGCGAGGCGGCAGGACCGGGAGCCGGCGACGAGGCGGCTAGACCTGGAACCGGCGGCTGGGTGTCGGGACAGAGAGCCGGCGGCTGGGCCTCGGGACAGAGAGCCGGCGGCTGGACGGCTGGAGATGGCTCCGGACCAAGGAGCTGCTGCGACTCAGCAGGGACTGGAGCAAGGGGCTGCTGCGACCCAGCAGGGACTGGAGCAAGGGGCTGCTGCGACCCAGCAGGGACTGGAGCAAGGGGCTGCTGCGACCCAGCAGGGACTGGAGCAAGGGGCTGCTGCGACCCAGCAGGGACTGGAACCGGCGTGGCAGCAGGACATGGCACTGGCGACTGGACTTCCGGACATGGCGCCGTCTTCGGAACCTCAGGGCTGGGAGTAAGGAGCTGCTGCGATCCAGCCGGGAAACGAGTCGGCTGCGATCCAGCAGAGAGTTCAGGGAACTGCTGCGATCTGGCCGGCAAGATATTAGACTGCGATCCAGCAGGGAGTACCGGAGCGGAGAGCAGTTGCCACCAGGCCGGGGTTGCTGTCTGCTGTGTTCCAGTAGGGCGTGATGGTGGCGCCTGAGGCTGCAGCAGTCCGGCAAAGGCGGTGAGCGCAGGCTGCTGCTGCTATCCAGCGGCGGAGGCGAGGACAGGGTGCGGCTGCCATCCAGCGGCGACAGGGAGTGGTGGCTGCTGCCATCCAGCGGCAACAGGGAGTGGTGGAGAGTGACCAGAATCTGTAGGCGAGGTGGTGCCGGCTGTTGAGAGCTGGGTGGTGAGTCGGAGACCTGCTGGGTTAGCTGTGCGATTTGGGAAACCATGGCCTGTTTGTTGTCTGTCAGAGAGTCCGAGTAATTGCTCGTGCTGGCCTAGCAGAATCTCTCTGTTAGCTAGCATTAAGTGATAGGGTGCTACCTCTGGGTTTTTACCTGCTGGGTCCATGTTTGGTTGGATCATTCTGTCGTAACGGGGGTGCTATATGGAGGTAAGTGGACCCAAAAGCAGATGACGAGGAAGCGGTCTCAAGGTGAAGTAGCCGGAACTTCCGTGTTTATTGTGGGGTGGTATGCAGGCATGTACCGGCAGACAAAAGGCAGATAAGTTACCGGCTAGCAGAGGTGAAAGCAGGGGCATGAGTCCAAGGTTGAAAAACAGTACACAAGGGAGCAGGCAAAATCCAAAATCCAAAATCCAAACAAGGTCCACGGGAGAACAAAGAATCCAATACAAACTCACGGAAAACACTCTTGGCAGGAACAACACCATGTGTACAACGATGATCCAACCCAGAACAAAGAAAAGACCCAGACTAAATACCCTAGGGGAGGTGAGACAACGAGACACAGGTGCAAACAATCAAGGGAGGGCCAACAATCAAAACTGGAGGGAAAACACAGACAGGAAGTAAAAACACAAGACACACAAGGGAAGAAGAATACTACCAAAATAAAACAGGAAGTGATAACACCTAAACTACCACAAAACTAGTATATACTGGTTTGTCTTGGGTCTATGACCCGTCAGTATGATGACTGTTCTTCATAGAGCCTCTTCTGCCTGGAATTTGTCGCAAAGCAATGTCTGAAAAATAATTTTACATGAAATTTTATTTCATATTTAACTTTATTGAGCACTGGCCCGATTGGGCAACTGGCTGATTGTATTTACTAACCCGACAACTTTTTTTTCCAGACATCTAACTTTTCTACCTCCCTCCAGCTTGACTACAGATTATGTCACACATTATCCTAAATTTTCATTGGGTAGACAAAGCAGCTAGTTATGAAATGCACTCATATGAGTGCGTGGCTTAAGCAGCACAGTGAAAATACACAGCATCTCCCAAGCGCGACTAAAAGGGACAGTTCACCCTAAAATCAAAAACACACGTTTCCTCTCACCTGTATGGCAGCAGGCTTGTGGAGCTCAAAGCGCCGAACACTACACTACAGGGAAGAGACAAAATATGGATTTTTGATTTTGGGGTGAACTGTCCCTTTAAGCGTTCTTACTGTTTTCTCTCATCAAAGTCACTTTTGTATTGTAATTAGACATGTAAATGTTTGTGTATACATATGAAATTTGACATGGAGACTCTTAAACATGTATAAATTACTTACACTTACACTTTGGTGGCGATCGTCAAATACAATCCCAGACAAGACCGGAAAGCGCGTCAGGCCGGAAGTGTCCAACTCAGAAACAGTTCTGTTAAATTCCCACGTAAGAAATCTAGGTGTTGGCTTTGATTCTGGTTTAAAATTTGATAAACAAATCAACTCTGTTGTCAGCACGAGCTTCTTCCATCTTCATCATTCGCAAAATCCAAATCATTCCCATCTGTTAAGGGTTTGGAGGCCGTAGTTCATGCTTTTATTTCTTCTCGTCTCGACTTTTGCAACTGTCTCTTTGTAGGAATCAGTCAGACAGCCTTATCTCGCCTGCAGCCCGTTCAGAATGCAACAGCGAGACTCCTTACTGGTACCACGAAGAGAGGCCATATATATCAGTCAAGGACAGAAGTGACTTTAAGGCTTCCTCATCTTCTATTGGACCTCCAGACCCCTCAGATCTGCTGACCAATCACTTCATTCCACGCCGCAGTTAAAATCCAAGCGTGATTGGACATTTTCTGTCCCTCACTATTAGATCTCCCCCTCCATTGATAACTTTAAAACTCTTCTTAAGACCCGTCTCATCGTGGAGACACGACTGGGCACACTCTTATTTATTTGTTCTCTGTGCAATGCTGATTTATTTATTCTACACTTTTGTTAATTTACTTGTATCCTCATAATTATGTCTGTGCTTTTATTTTACTGTAATTCTCAACTATCTGTAAAGCACTTGGGTCAACATTTGTTGTTTTTAAATGTGCTCTATAAATAAAATTGACTTCACTACCTGAGCATCAACTCTATAAATAAAATGTCCTGTTACTGAAGGTTGCTGCCCAACAAGGAGCTGCTGAGAACATCAGGATCTCTTCCGACTGTCATCTCGGCATTGGTCAAAGTTACAGTGTCCACTGTGAACCCGAGGGCTTCATAATACAGCCTGAAGTGAGTCAAGTCACTGCTACACTTCTAATGGTTCTAAACAGAATTATCATGAATACAAATTGCATGTTGAAAATAGATTCACAATTAGGAAAGTACCAGATAAACATTTTTATAGGCGGTTTGAAAATGACACAATGCTTCTGGTTTTCAGAGCGCACCGTTTCGCTCAAAGTACGGACCAAATTTCTATCCGACATTTGAAGTTTTCCTGACTACGAACCCAGAGGAGGTGACTTTGACGGTTCAGGACCGAGAGAGGAAAGAAGTGTGGAGACGTGTTGTGCCTCTGACAGGTAAAGGCTTCACCCTCCTGCACTCCACCTATCCGAGTTCAGATCCCAGTGGTAGACCAGAATAGAATCTGCATATGTGTAGCTTTTATCAGCTGGAGAAATGTGAAGGTCCCTGAATGTACATATCATTTTTTATTTAGGCTACATGTAATTTGCAATCCACACATTATTGCTCCATTAATTCCTGGATTGTAAGCTTCTGTGTTCCCATTTGTCACGCAGCATCCTGGGCACGTTGAGGGCGTTTGAGGGGTTGTATTTAAGAAAGCAGAGGGAATTTTCGGACCACTTTTTAACAAATGGTGACTTAACCATTTAAATCACAGTATGTAACTGAAAAACATTAACAAACCAGGAAGAAGGAAGACTTTAGGTCATAGAGGGGCTTCAGTTTCGTTCAGTCATTCAGTTCATGTGGAATGGTTTCTCTGCTATGGGAGTATTCACCCTGTCGCTTCCTGCAGGATGCACTTAGGCATGTGTCGGCGTTTTTGTGTACCCGGCAGAAGCGTCGCTAGAAACTTCGTCTTAAACCATCATAAATTGATATTTTATCGAGTTTTTAAGCCAGGTTTTCTAGGCCACACTGCTTTCCTGGCCACTGCTTTACCTATATGTTCTAACTTGGAAAAAGTTTTCAGTCATCGGACGTGTGGATCTTAAGTAATTTTAAGCTGGCTGCAACTCCACGTGGTTTACCGGACTGCCTCCACTGCTGCTAGCTTAGCTAGGTTTGTTTTTAGCCCGGCGGCTTGGCTAGCCGGTCGGTTTTACCAAGGATTTTAAGCTTGTAACACTTTTATGGACTTTACTGTGGACTTTAAGCTCTGAAGCACTCTCACGGACTAAATGATAGCCTGATGGCTGAGTGTGGATCTTGTCACCTTACCGTCTCAAAGCTGAGGAAAAGTATCGCCTGTCTGGAAGCTGAGCTCAGAGAAAAAGACAAGCTCATCCTGGAGTTCTCCACCGTCGCCTCGGCCCAGGCAAAACACCTTGTGGTCCTCAGCTCCTCTGGCTGCGCAAGCCGGAATGCGAGCATCCCATCTCACTCCCCGGACTGCTCCACTCCAGCACTGGACAATGATCCCACTCTTCCGTGGCTCGGCTCCATCATCACTAGCGCCCCAGAGCATGAGGCCGCTTCAGCTAAGCCTGATGACCCGTGGCTCCTCATGGGTGCGAAGCACAAAGCCATGGCCATTTCTACCCCGTGCCGAGCCCCAGTGGATGCACGGTCACTCGCCGGCGGGGGTGGTGAGAAGGCTCCCGTGAGTTCGACTCCACGCCAACCGGAGCACTGGACCGTAGCCTGTAAGGACAGACATGGTGCGAAGCGCCCGACTCCTCCACCTTCACATCGGGACCTCCCGCTGGCCAACAGGTTTGACATCCTGGACACACAGGACTTTCCTCCACTGGAGGGACGCTCCCTTTTTCCAGCAGCCAAGTCTTCCTCCTCCTCTCGCCACAAGTTACTGAAAGAGGCCGTGATCAGGAGAAGCTCTGGGGGTCTCATTCATCCTGAGACAGCAGAGAACACCTCTGCTAAGAAGGACGCCGCCCCCTCGCCGCAGCAGTCCCCGGCCACAGCTATCCCAGGGACGGCTGATGGAACTCGGCGGGCTCCACGATCATCGACTCTGCCTCCTCTCATCCCCCCAACTACGCTGATTGTTGGAGACTCCATAGTGAGGAATATCCGCTTCGCTAATGCGGTCACACGCTGCTTTCCTGGACCTACGACCCCCGACATCCTCGAAAAGCTCCCCGGACTTCTGGCTGCACTCCCGACAACTATCACGAAAATCATAGTCCATGTCGGCACCAATGACACCGCCCGTCAGCAATCGGCGCTGACGAAAGCAGACTTCATCCGCCTCTTCGACCTGCTCAACAGCACCGGAAAGCATGCTTTCATTTCGGGTCCAATTCCTATACTGGGTCGGGGAATTGGCCGTTTTAGCAGGATCCTCAGCCTTCATACCTGGCTCCAGTCTGTCTGCAGCACCCATGACGTTGGTTTTATTCACAACTTTAACTTATTCTGGGATCGTTCTTCCTTGTTTGCACGAGATGGTCTTGGTCCCAAACAAGTCAGGTAGTTGCATGCTGGCGGCTAACCTGCAGCACGCTGTGCTGTCCTCCGCACGTAGTTGACTATTTACATCACCTGTTTCCCCTCGCTCTTCTTCTTTCTCTTCTCTGCCCACCAAAAACTGCCACGCACCCTCTGCTGTCACTACCTCCCCCTTGTGGACTGATCATAGTGCTGCTATCTGGAGCCCGGATGCCTCTAGTGCCACCTTCAACATTCCTGTGGTAATTTCGGACAGGTCCTTAATGCGAAACAGACACAGCCGACACAGCAATAATAATAACTTAATAAAGATCCGGGCCAGAACCCGACCTCCAGTCTCAACATCAAATCTGAACCAGCACAGACTTTTTAAGATGGCTCTTCGGGATGTAAGATCCCTCTCTAACAAAACGTTTATTTTAAATGACTTTATCTCTTCCACTGAGTTAGACTTTATATTTTTAACTGAATCCTGGTTACGTCCTGGTGATCACAGTCAGCTGGCTGAATTGTGCCCTCCTGATTTTGACTGCTTTAGTTGCCCTAGGGTCTGTGGTCGAGGTGGGGGCCTTGTTACTGTCTATAGGAAGCATTTTAAGTGTGACCTCATAGCTTGCAATGCTTTTTGCTCCTTTGAAGTGCTCATGTTTAAACTTGGTGGCCCCCTCCCAGTCATATTTGCTATTATATATCGCCCCCCTAAACCAGCTGGCTCCTTCTTGTTCTTGTTATTCTTGTTATTATTATGATAGAATTGTTCTTTGTGGTGATTTTAATATTCACGTTGATGACTCCTCTAATGCCCTTGCTGCTGATTTTTTAAATATCACTAACTCTTTCAACTTACAACAACATGTGTCTGGCCAAACTCATTCCCGTGGCCACACCTTAGACCTAGTCTTTACTTTGGGCCTGAAAACCCCATCTGTGGAAACCAGGGACATGTTTGTATCTGATCACCTATGCATTGTTTTCAACTGTGAATTAGAGGCTGCCAGTACTGTCTTATCCCGCTCTAAGTACACACGCGTCCTTAATGAGCATAGTGCCTTAAAATTCTGTACACGGTTCAATTCTCTTGGCTGTGTGTTTCCCGATTCCTCCAACACCAACAATTTGGTTGATTATTTTAACTACCAGTGTTCTTCAACCTTAGATCTCATAGCTCCTCTTAAAAATAGACAAAACTCAAAGACTAGAAACAGCCATGGTTAAATGACAGTATTCAAAGCTGTAAAAAGAATTGCAGAAGAGCAGAACGCAGATGGAAGAAATCACGTCTCCAGGTCCACTTTGTGGCCATGAAAGAGTTATTACGCCTTTATAACAGGATGGTGAAGGATGCAAGAACATGTCATTTCTCTGCACTTATTTCTGCCCATCAGCACAACCCCAGATTCCTGTTTAAGACTGTGGATCAGTTAGTTAACCCTGCCTCTCCTTGTGCCCCTGCTGAGTGTGATGCTGATTGTGAAAAGTTTCTTTTGCACTTTGCTGGAAAGGTGGAGTTAATAAGATCTGATATCACCCCAATCCTGCCTTTTTAGATGTGGATCACCCGCTCAGGGCTTCTTTGAGCAATTTTTCTGCTGTTACTCTGCCCGAACTCGCAGACATCATGTCTCTTATGAGAGTATCCTCCAGCCCTCTGGACAAAATCCCAACTAGGTTTCTATTGGAAGTTATGGATTGTATTGCGCCCCTTTACAAATTATTTTTAACAGCTCGCTGTCTACTGGCTGCGTCCCTGATTTCTTTAAAACAGCTTGTGTCCAGCCAGTCTTAAAAAAACCTGGGCTTGATCCCACCCTCCTGGATAACTACCGCCCAATATCCAAATTGCCTTTTATTTCGAAGATTCTCGAAAAACTTGTATCTAAGCAGCTCCTTGCTGCTGTGGAAAACAATAATACCTTTGAAAAGTTCCAATCTGGCTTTCGTCAACACCACAGCACTGAGACAGCCCTTCTCAAAGTCACTAATGACCTTTTAATGAATGCAGACGCAGGCATGTGTTCAATTCTTGTGCTGTTGGACATAAGTGCTGCCTTTGATACAATTGATCATGGCATTCTTTTAGACAGACTGAGGCACTGGGTGGGCATATCTGGCACTGCACTAGACTGGTTCGCATCTTATCTGTCCAATAGGAAATTCTGTGTTAGCATTAATGACTTCAAGTCATCCTTTTCCCATATCAAGTATGGTGTGCCTCAAGGTTCAATTCTGGGACCAATATTGTTCTCCTTATACATGCTTCCCTTGGGTGATGTAATCCGCAGACATGGTATTTCTTTTCATTGTTATGCGGATGACACACAGTTGTACCTCCCTGTCAAGCCCACTGACCTTAGTATGCTGAGTTCTCTGCAGGACTTCCTGTATGACATAAAAAATTGATGTCGATAAATTTTCTTCAGCTCAACTCAAATAAAACTGAAATCCTTGTTATTGGGTGCCAACACATCACTAAACAAATACTGCCATCCACTGGTAACCTGTCACAACATATCAAGCCTGTTGCACGAAATCTTGGTGTCCTGTTTGTCCAATCATGTTTCTATCACCTCAGAAATATTGCAAAAATACGATCTATTTTAAATCTTAGTGATGCAGAAACTGTTGTGCATGCTTTTATCTCCTCATGCCTTGATTATTGTAACAGCCTGTTCACTTGTCTTAATCAAAAAACTCTGGCACGACTGCAGACTGTACAAAACTCAGCTGCTAGGCTGTTAACCAGGACCAAGAAGTACGACCACATAACACCTGTTTTAGCCTCTTTACACTGGCTCCCTGTTGGTTTTAGGATTGATTTTAAGATCTTGTTGATTACTTTTAAGGCTCTTCATGGCCTGGCCCCAGATTATATTTTAGACCTTGTAATCCCTTATGAACCTTCACGTAGTTTGAGATCTTCGGGCAGGGGTCTCCTGTCTGTTCCTGAGTCCAGGATGAAAACTAAGGGGGACAGAGCTTTTGCTATCAAGGCCCGAGGCTCTGGAACAACTTGCCCAAAGAAATTAGGCTGTCTGAGTCAGTGTCTTCGTTTAAATCTCGTCTCAAAACACATTTTTATCTGAAAGCATATCCTGATTTTACCTGAACTGGCTGTTTATTTTACTGTTTATTTTATTGCTTTTCTGTATTTCATGTGTTTTATTTCTTTATATTTCGTCATTCACTGTGTTATTTTATTTTTCTTGTTGTGAAGCACTTTGTACTTTGTTTTGATAAGTGCTCTATAAATAAAGTTTTATTATTTATTATTATTATTACTTATACCTGTTCAGAGAGACATGACGAACAGGCCGGTGACACAAACGACATTAGGTGGACCGGATGCAGAGAGTGACGGCGTCTTTATAGAGAGCCGTCCTGACATCACTTCCTGTCTAGCCTCTGATCCACTAGCTTCTGTAAAGCCGGGCAGACACTGTACGGACCTGCCAAATTTCTGCCAGATCGGTTGTCATTTGATGTGCAGTTTGTTGGGGGTCACAACGTGATTTACTGCCAGATGAATTGGATTTCTGGGATGTCAGAAATGTTGGTCGGCTGTCTTGCAGTCTGAGCAGATAGTGAGTTTGTCTTAATATTACTGGAGTATTATTTTATATACAACTATAATATATAACTGTCCTCTTGAGACTTTTGTGATTTAAAACTAAATGTCACTGCAGAACAGGCGGGTCAGACTGTCTGCATCTTCCATCCTGTGTTTTTACAGTTCTCTTCTTACTTTCCAGTCAAAGTAGAATTGCACAAGTTACGCTGCCTTTCTCTCTTTTTGTCAACATTGTTTAGGATGCGGCCATCTTGTTTGAATAAACTTTATTGGAACTGTCACTGGACAAAACCAACCTGGGGTTATGTGCTTACATTCAGCGTGAGCAGTACTTTCCATATTCTCAGACAAATCAGCTCCACAGCAGTGGATATTAGGAACTGAAGCCTTAGTGATTGTAACAAAAGTTAAACAACGATTACTTTGTGAGCACAGAAAAAACTACAGCTCCCATGAAAATGTAGGCCTACAAACATGGCAGCACGGGGACTTATGTCATCATAACTTGGTTTCATCCATTTCCATAAAGTTCACCAACGCTCTCTTCTAAAGTCACTTTTCACCTGTCCTGCTGTTATTACAGACACGTGAACTAACCACAGACACTCATCTGTCCTGCTGTTATTACAGACACGTGAACTAACCACAGACACTCACCTGTCCTGCTGTTATTACAGATGACTAAAATGACACATTCGGTCCTCTCTTCAACAAGTTTTTAAATGTACTGTTAATAGTTTCTTCAGCTGAGCAGCTGATTAGCTGTCTAGCCTGCAGAGTGACGTTAGCGGTGCACTTTTCCCGGCTGAATGTTTGTCTGGTGGCTCATTCAACAAGCTGAGGCGCAGGACAAGACGTGTGTCCATGTTTGTAAGTTAGTTAAGAAGGAGACCACGTAAACGGAGAACTAAAGGTATGTCGACGGACACAAAACTAGGGGCGCCATCATGAAACCAAAGTTACCAAACAATATAAAATATGAATTTCTCCCTTTTGGTTTCATATTTTTCTCAAAGAAGAACACAAGAAGTGATTTAAAAAACATGACATTTAATTTGAGTTGAACTAGTTGAAGATCTTGTTTTAAAATGATCGTTGGTTATTAAACAAAAGTCTTGCCTGGTTATCTTCCAGGTTCAAAGAAGGAAAGTCTACAGAGGAATGTCCGGCAGAGGACAGGGTCCCGGCAGAGGACAGGGTCCCGGCAGAGGACAGGGTCCCGGCAGAGGACAGGGTCCCGGCAGAGGACAGGGTCCCGGCAGAGGACAGGGTCCCGGCAGAGGACAGGGTCCCGGCAGAGGACAGCGTCCCGGCAGAAGAGAGGCTGCGCTCAGTTCGGACAGAGTTTGTTAACAGAGTGACTGAACCGGTTCTGAACCAGCTTCTGGATAGACTCCTTGAGCGTGGCGTTATAAATGATGGGGAAATGCAGTCAGTCAGAATAAAAGCAACAGCAGAAAAAGCACGAGACGTGATCGACACGGCGCGAAGAAAGGGACCTGAAGCCAGCTCAGTCCTGATCGCTGCTCTCTGTGAGGCGGATCAACACCTTTCCAGAGTGCTGAACTTAAACTGAAGCAAAAGCAAGAAACGGCGGGATGATGAATCTCTGTGACAGCAGGCTGTTTTACAGTCTCACATTACTTACTGTAATCTTTAAATGAGAAGTTTTGCCGTTAAAGCAGTGTGTTTTTAATAAGTGGACTTTCACTCTGAAAGTGATTCACTCAAGTTTCGGGGGAAGGCCTCACACTCTGAACCAGCTAAACGTGGACTACGCTGGATGGATGTTGAGAAGGAAAACAATTTCATTAAGAGGTTGCGTCTGCAAACAAACTCCAACAGACAGATGCTGAAGCTGTTATTAAGTGAGACCTCAAATAAAACGCAGACAGATGCTTTTTGTGACAAATGGTCTAATGCAAAAACTGTAATTAAAAGTGTGGTCAAAGACCTTTTAAAGCCGCTGAAAAGAAAGACCACAGAGAGAATGATCACCTTTTGAGAAGATGCATTCTTTAGTACATAGCTGTCCAAAGTCAGAAAAAGGCCAATGCACTCAGAAGAAGATGAAGACTCGAAAGACGAAAGGGGTAAACTAGCCCTAGTTTTGAATTATCCATCATTGCTCAGAGCCCCCCCTTCCCAGACTTCTCCAATGTTGGAACTGGAAGGGCTGCGTCCAACACTTTTTGTAACTTACAGACAATCTGACAACCATGGTCACTGTTTCATGTTCCATGGTCTTCAGACAGAAAAATGACTTTTCATGTGAACAACTGAGTGTAACACTGTTCCTGTCTCCCAGGAAGTGTACCTTGTTGAGACTACAGAGACGATCAGGGAGCCAGCGGGAGGCTTTTCACTCCGCCTTCCAGTGTGGACAGTCAGAACAGATAGAAGCACTTTTTCCTTTAGAGGCGTGGTCGGACAACACATCGTACCACCGATTGGCTTCCAGCGGACCGAACCCCTTAAGGCCCGTTCAGACAGCCACTGTACCAATTATACAGCCGTTAGCTGTAAGCACCAAGTGTTTCTGTGTGTTTGTGTTGAGCTCAGCCTCTGACTGATCTCTGAACTCCAGTTCTTTCTGTTATTTCCCTCCAGTCTCTCCTTTTTCCTCTTGTCTCTGTACGACTGAAGCAGATTCATAAAGCTCTGGGATACACACAGGGATTTTTACTCAAGTTGAAACCTTTTCAACTCGTGCACATTACGTTTGTGTCAATTCCAATGACTTTGTTTGCAATTGTGCAGCCTTTAAAATCCGCTTTGTTAAAGTCCCCACTCAGGAAGCTCCATGGCTACCGTCAGACCAGTTTTTGTGTCTTTTACTGGGTTCATTCAAACCAGTTTGGTCTGCCTTTGAGTCTGTATGTACTGAATATTCCCTCCATGTGTGACCGTGTAACATGTGATGTACATTATAAACAGCTCACCTCGATCTCTGTCCACAACAAAACCACCAACCAGCATCATCCAGCTGCTGAGGAGAAAACAAAACAGAAACCACAACCTGAAGGGGACCAGGGTCCAACTGACCGCTGATAGAAACATCTGTAGAATAAATGTACAGGAATTTATTTTGGAGGAGAAGAGGAGCCAAAATGTCAGCAGATCAGAGTCAGAGTTGTTCTGTGTTTCAGCCACTAGATGGAGGCAGAACGTCACTGAAGAAGGTGCAACTGTAGCATCAAGCAGATGTGGAAATCAGAAAAACAACTGAGAAAGATTTCACACCTGGCACTTAAAGAGGGACTGGAATAATCTGATGTAATGATTACTTTAGAAAGATAAGAAGAAAAGAAACAAATAGTGCTGTACAGCAGCATGACCTTTTCAGGCTGGAGGACGTTTGGGGCTGGACCATATTTGCACATTTTGTCTTGAACGTGTTTTGTTCTTCTTGGGGTGAACAAAGAATCCAGGGCCGAGGTGGACAGAAACCTGCAGGAGTAGCCGGGAGAAAAGGAACAATAGCTCGACTGAAAGTATTGAAATCATGTATGTAAGTGTTGATTGGTAGGAATATTACTTCCTGTTTTGTGTTATGTTTTTATATACTGTAATTATTTCTCAGCAGGCCTTTTTGTCTGATAGACAAGTGCCTGAACCAGCTCTGTGTGAAGACCTGGTGTCAAAAAGACTTAAGAGGCTTTCCAGTCTGTACAGCAGAGGACCCCCCCTCTGTCCTCAGACCCTCTGTTCAGATCAGGAAAAACTCCCCCAACAAACCTAAACAGGAAGAAATCTCAGGAAGAGCTACTTCCTGTCTGTATGTGTGGTACAGAATAGACCAACATAGTGAAATTACAGTTTGGACAAACAGAATGAAAAAATTAAAGCAATAAATATCTGCTCTTCAAAATAAATGGAGGATATCAACTTTTTAAAACTTGACTTTACGCCTATTTATTCGTCATACACCCAAACTGAAATCTCACATTAAAACCTGCTGCTGAAATCACCACAAGCCACCATTAAAGAGTACGGTTGGCTTTAAGGGCTAATATGAAGCGCGGACCACCAGTGTGACAGTATATAAATATATCTAAATATAAACTAGATATAAAGCTGAATACAGTACATTACAACACCAAAAACATGTCCTTTTCTGTTGTTGTTGTTTGTTTTTTGGTGGCTGGTCAAAAATAATCTTAGAAGGAGGGATTATTCTGAGGGAATTTGGACTTTTAAGGATTTCTAAAATCTTTGCTGCAGCCCTGCATCCAAAGATAGAACTACAAGTAGAAATGGCGCTGAATTATTGATATATGGTTTCGAAAACAACAGTAACACACAGCTAAGACTGTTATGTGTTATTACTGACAAGAAAACAAAATCATGATGATATTTAAAAAGGGTTTTTTTCCAGTTCTGTTCATTTCCATGGAGGTGGTGCTTTTATTCTGAAGGACCGGGCCAGGAAGTGTGGCCGCTGTTCCGGCGCAGGAACTTTGGTGACACAGCGTAAGTTTTTCCATTATTATCATTATTATTTGACCGTCAGAGGGTCTAGTTCAGCCTCCTCGTGGACTGAAGGCGCTCAGGTGTCTGTTTGACTTCACCTGTGAACACAGAGTTACTGCAAAATAACTGTTTTAGTCAAATGAGGAAGATGGCAGCGAACAGCGCGGGAACAGTCAGGAAACTTATCAAGTCAGGTCATTTTTATTTATACTGCCAAATATCACAAATCACACATTTGCCTCAAGGGGCTTTACAGTCTGCACAGCACGCGACCTCTTCCATCCTTAGAGCCTCGATTCAGATGAGGAAAACCTGAACGGGGACAAAATGGAAGAAAGCTCAGGAAGAGCAGCAGAGGAGGGATCCTGCAGAAGCAGCAGTGCCACAGTTTAAAGTGCAGGGCCTGCAGACTTAATAAGGAGGAGCACAACTATTAGCATCAACATGTATTTAAAGCACTGCTTATGCAGAAAGGCATGTATATGATAATGACTGCTGCTTTAATGTGTTCATCACTTTAATGTTGCAGCTGGTGAAGGTGGGGATAGTTTCAGTTCTGGACTTCCGGGTAGCTTCATCTATAGTCATGTGTCATAATAGTAGAAAGTTTCCTAAAATGGAAATACTCAAGTAAAGTAGTTACATAGTAAAATGTCAGTTTGGACAGTCGGGGTACAAAGGGTGAGACCGTGGGGAAAAGGCCCCCCCTCGCCCCCCCTCAGTTTACTTTCTTAGTTTCGCTCAGTTCCTGGATGCCTCTGTGATCAAATAACATAATCATGATCAACGTAACAACTGAGCCAAGATAGCCTCGTACTGCTGTTGACTTCTAACATTCAGCTGCAGCAGATTTCTACAAAAGGTCTGTCCGGAGGCATTTAACAGTACGATTCCCCAAAACTTTCTCTGTAACCAACACACATCTCTGCTATTCTTTGTGATCTCCTTTTGATGCCCCCACCTGTGGAGGCCCGCCTCCCGCTCTGAAACCCTCTGGGACACTTGAAGAAGCTGCATCTGTTAGCTGTTGGTGGTCCCACCGCAGACTGTAAAGACACGTTTCAGCGTTTGAGCGTTCCTTCGGGGCGTTTCCTCTGGATTCAGAGAGTTCGTCTCAGGGCTCACCTGTAACTTAAGAGTAAAGACTGTCTGTCAGTTCGCTGCTGGCTACCTAAAAGAGTTCAAACGTTAATACTAGGCCTGCAAGTAAGGATTACTCTCATTATTGAGTCATCTGTTCATTTATTTTCTGATTTCTTCTGTTATATTGAATGTCAGAAAAATACCCAGCTGACATGAAATCCCAGTGTCCTAAAGCCCACGGCGACGTCTTCAAATGTTGTTCCCACCTTTAGAGGCGGAGTACTGACTTTATAATACCGTGTGTGTCTCCAGTGTTACTGGTTTACCTCTCAGACTGGAGACGATGAGTGATTTGGAGGAAAAGGGGGACAGATCAGAGTCTCCAGGATCCAGCTCTCTGGCCATGAAAGGAAAACCTCCAGACCTCAGTAAAGAACCTGGACCCTCAGACACAAAGTAAGAGACTGTTTCTGCTGTAAACTGAGCTGAAGATGATTCAGTTTGTAAAGTTATCTGATAACCTGCTCTACAGTACTGCTCTTTTCTAATTACATGAGGGGTTTTTAAGTCTGTCACTGGGGATGCCCCGATCCAGATCTGAGTCCTTTAAAACTGGGTATCTGCTGATACCGAGTTCTACCTGATACTTGTATTTCCCCACATGTTGATTAAATGTACATTGAGATAAAAGCTGTAGCTACTACATTTGGCGAGCCATTAAAATATGGATCAGCCCTGATACAGATCTTTTTGTTGGCTGAACATTGACGGCATTATTTCCTCACATTTGGTGGAACAACAGCTTAACTGCTGTTCTGAAATATGTTTATTGGTTTCTTCAGCCCAAATTTCGAGTTCAGCGTCAGAGGACAGATTGTTTTGTTTGCACAAATTCATCGGAGAGCCCAGAATCAGGCAGCAGAGCCTTCAGCTGAACTGAACTCTGGCTGTGCTCGTCGGCATCATCAGATATTAAAGCAGTTATTATATTGAAATGGTGGGATTTGTTGGGTCTCTGTAAATAATATTATAAAGAGTACGGTCTGGACCTGCTCTGTGGGAAAAGTGCAATGAGACTGAATTGAAGTCATTTTCACACATGTAGGACTTTGTTCAGTAAATCAACCTCAAACATGTAGAAACTCTTCACTCGCACAGATATTTGTTTCCAGCTGTAGATAAAATGTGCAGAACATGCAGGTGGAGAAATAAACACAACTCTTTGTTGTTATTATCAAATCATGATCATGTGTCCTGTTAATGTTGCCTCTGCTCTATACAAGTACTAATGATATGAGTAAATCATTTGTTGTTTCCACAGACGGAGAGCAGAGTCTCCAGGATCCAGCTGTCTGTCCATGAAGAGTGACCGGTCCAGAGATTCTCCTCCAAACTTCAGTAATGAACCTGGACCCTCAGACACCAAGAGTCATGGGGGACGGTTTCTACTGTAAGCTGACCTGAAGAAGATTCCGTGTTCAATGTTCAAATTCAGTGTATTTTAATGTTTTCGTGTTCAAAGGCTCAAAATATTGGAAGAGCGAATAGAAATGTATACAAACAGCTGATTTATCACTGCAGCCGAGGAAACTTGAGTATGAAATTTATATCTGAGAAAAGCAGGTGTAAAATCTGCATCGCTGTTTCATTGGACACACAAGAAGGTAGAGAGACTATAGTAATAATAGAGAGAGAGAGAGAGGAACGATCATAGAGAGAAAAACACGAATTCAAAGACACTTTCTGCTCAGCACCACAACACAACACAAAAGAGCAGCAGTCTGTTATTTTTCACCACTTTACCTTTTTGTTCCCCTCAGTCGCAGAGGTCACCACTAATGTAATGTGTTAAAAAGAATGTGTTAATCTTCACAGAAAGAGGAAGAGGAGTCGTGTTTCTGTGGAGGAGCAGCCGTCCTGCTGTGCTTTGTGTCAGGACGTCCTGAAGGATCCAGTCTCTACCAGCTGTGGACACTGGTTCTGCAGACGGTGCATCACCTCATACTGGGACCAGTCTGCTTCATCAGGAGACTCCTCCTGTCCCCGGTGTGGAAAAAGATCCAGAACAAGACCTGGACTGCAGACAGCCCGTCAGACCAGCACTGTACAGAGTAAGACTGCACACCTGTCTGCTGAAAACACTACTTGTTGTTTTAATACGTTTGTTGTGTCATACAGCACAGCCATTTAAGATCTTTATAAACATCATTACATTTAAAGTCCAGCTCCAGCAAACATATCTGCTCTGTATCACTCGACCTGTGTTCGCCTTCGAGAGAAAATCTGAGCCCAAAAGAAATAAATGTATTAGTGCTGTCAATCAATAAAAACAAACAAATTAATCGCACAATTTTCTGTGATTAATTGCAATGAATCACTTTTTCTCTTCTTAATATTGAAGCTTGTAATAATGGATATTGAAATGTAAAGTCACAGAATTAATGTAGAATCAACACCACAGAAGTGTATTTAAATTCAGATACTTGTAGCTAGCTAACTTCTGACCATAATTCCATGGTTGCCAAGGAACCAGATTTAGTTTTTTAACTTCACGCAGTCATGTCAGCGACGTAAACAGTCTAGCTAGCTTTCCCATGTTGAAAACGAAAGGGGTGAGGGGAAAATCAGCTAGACCTAATGTAAAATTGATGCTGATACGTTTTATTGATTCCATTTTAATAACTGACTTAAAGATCTACTTGGAATGTCTGAAAGACAGGTTGGTGACCCCTGGTCTAGATGCTTAACGTGGTCCTCTCACTTCAATACCTCTACTAAAAAAACACTGTCGCCCTCAGCTTGTAAACTCCAGTTTTCAGGGCATGTTGTGACACTACTTGTGATTTCAGGTGGACTTTATAATCTTTACTTCTTTCTATATTCTTATTTTGATCGTTTTTATATAGGCTATGGAAATACATTTTCTTTTCAGATTTTCTCACACTTTTTTTCTCTTTTTTAGTGAGTGGTGGTCTGCAGGAGGTTTTAGATGACCATAAGCTCAGTCTGAGGAGGAGATGTGAACGTGTGACTGAAGGAAGTGATGAAACAGGAAGTGGAACCCTCCTCAACAGGATCTACACTGAGCTCTACATCACAGAGGGACAGAGTGAAGAGGTTAATACCCAACATGAGGTGTGGAAGCTTGAAACAGTTTTCAAGATAAAAACCCTCCATGACACTCCAATCAAGTGCCACGACATCTTTAAAGCCTTACCCGGCCAACAGGGACACATCAGAGTCGTTCTGACGAACGGCGTCGCTGGCGTTGGAAAAACCTTCTCGGTGCAGAAGTTCACTCTGGACTGGGCAGAGGGCTTGGAAAACCAAGACGTCAGTCTGCTGATTCTGCTTTCGTTCAGGGAGCTGAATTTGATCAGAGATGAGCGGTACAGTCTTCTCCAGCTGCTCCATGTTTTCCATCCAACATTACAGAAGGTGACAGCAGAGAAGCTCGCTGTCTGTAAACTTCTGTTCATCTTTGACGGCCTGGATGAAAGCAGACTTTCACTGGATTTCCACAACAATGAGGTCGTGTCTGATGTCACACAGGAGTCATCAGTCAACGTGCTGCTGACAAACCTCATCGAGGGGAATCTGCTTCCCTCGGCTCTCGTCTGGATCACTTCCCGACCTGCAGCAGCCAATCAGATCCCTCCTTCACGTGTTGGCAGGGTAACAGAAGTACGAGGCTTCACTGATGCCCAGAAGGAGGAGTACTTCAGGAGGAGAGTCTGTGATGAAGAGCTGTCCAGCAGAATCATCTCACACATCAAGACATCCAGGAGCCTCCACATCATGTGTCTGATCCCAGTCTTCTGCTGGATCACTGCTACAGTTCTGGAGCACATGTTGACTACAGACCAGAGAGGAGAGCTGCCCAAGACCCTGACTGACCTGTACTCACACTTCCTGCTGGTTCAGACAAAGAGGAAGAAGCAGAAGTATGATGAGGGACATGAGACGAGTCCACAGGAGCTGACGGAGGCTGACAGGGAAGTTCTTCTGAAGCTGGGGAGGCTGGCGTTTGAACATCTGGAGAAAGGAAACCTCATGTTCTACCAAGAAGACCTGGAGCAGTGTGGTCTTGATGTCTCCGAGGCCTCGGTGTACTCAGGAGTTTGTACAGAGATCTTCAGAAGAGAGAGTGTGATCTTCCAGAAAACAGTCTACTGCTTTGTTCATCTGAGCGTTCAGGAGTTTCTGGCTGCCGTCTACATGTTCCACTGTCACACCAACAGGAAGACAAAGGTACTGGAGGACTTCCTGGGGAAAGACTGGCAAACCAGGGTCTCATACCTGTGGCATTTTACAGCACTTTGGGATAATGATAGGGACAAAAACTCATCTCTGGATGTCTTCCTGATGAGAGCCATGAAGAAATCCCTTGAAAGTAAAAATGGCCACCTGGACCTGTTTGTCCGCTTCCTTCATGGCCTCTCTCTGGAGTCCAACCAGAGACTCTTAGGAGGCCTGCTGGGTCCGACAGACAACAGTCCAGAAATCATCCAGAGAGCCATCAACAACCTGAAGAAGATGAACATGTATAATATCTCTCCTGACAGAAGCATCAACATCTTCCACTGTCTGATGGAGATGAACGACCACTCAGTCCATCAGGAGATCCAAGAGTTCCTGAAGTCAGAGAACAGATCAGAGAAGGAACTCTCTGTGTTCCACTGCTCAGCTCTGGCCTACATGCTGCAGATGTCAGAGGAGGTTCTGGATGAGTTGGACCTGAAGAAGTACAACACATCAGAGGAGGGACGACAGAGACTGATTCCAGCTGTGAGGAACTGCAGAAAGGCTGTGTAAGTCCAGATGTGATTATCAACACTGTAAAGTAAAGCTGAAGCCATCAGTATTAGAGTAAAGATACACACTTTACACACATGCACAATATAAAACTTCCACACTATAAGTTTCCTAAACTAGTAATAAACCTGCTGATAAATAATTCTACATGTGTTAAACTACAAATGTCAAGTTCATCTTCTAACTTTCTTTCTTTGGGTGATGGAGGTTTGATACAAATCCAGCAGGAAAACTCGAGGACTTCAGAGTTTGTGCAGAAAATGTTTTGACAGTCATCATTTAATCACATCAGCCTTTTTATTTCCACAGTGATACAGTGTCTGCACGATGTTTCTATAACATGTCTGATTATTGTTCTTTTCATACACAGACACACAGACATGTGATATCTGATCAGCTGGAACTAGCATCACTTGAAGTTCAAGTTTTTTCATGAAAGCGTTCGTGCAGTTATTGCTATTATAATTCTTCTCTGCAGTTTCTGAGCTATTTCATATGAAGGACTGTTCTGTCTATTTTCACAGTTGAGACAGTATCTATAACTATAGTTTGATTTGAGAGGATGTGAGGGGGAGGCCATCCTCCCTGTTGAAGAACAAACAGAGCATCCCCTCTCCGTCCTCATTAAATAAAAGCTGCAACTTTACATTGTTCAGTTCCAACGATGAATGTCTTTTCATGTGTTTTGCTACATTAGAAATGAGTTAGATTTACAAACAGTGAGGAAGCTCTCTCTCTGTCTACCTGTCTCTGGTAGGATTTGAATGGACTGGTCTGTAAACTGGTTTATTCCAAAGCTGCTTTAGTAATGTTCACTGATAGAGAGCGTTTTTTAAAGCTTGTCCCATTTTCTCACCTTTTCCATCTGGTCACCTTAATGTGAGAAATGATATCAGTTTGCAAACACAAACTGTCGGACAACGTGTTTCCTTTCTGCACCATTTCACATCAGTGACTCTAAAGGCAAGATATGTATGTAGAGAAAATAGCAGCACACATTTCCACTGTGGTTTTCATTGAGTTAGCAGCCAGTCTTTGTGTATTTAGCAGCTGATTTCCTCAGACAGCAGCTCATTACACAGTCAGCTGCTGGGACGGCCTCCAGGTTCATTCTGCCAGTGAAGGAGAGCTCAGCAGGTTCAGTTCAGTGGAGGGATTTTTACCGTCACCAAGCTCAGAGGAGAAATTATATTGTTGTAGTCTTTACTTCAGCCAGGTGAACTCCACTTAAGAAACTGTTACCCCCCCAAAAAAGAAAGAAATAGCTGTTATAACGATATACTTCACCTATACATAATTATAACACAAAATAAATAATTCAAATCCTTTGGACCTGAATCCATCAACAACACTGAAGAAAAGTGGTTTGGGGGTTTTGTTACTCTTCCTTGTTTAGGTAGGCAGTTCTATTTCGCCCCTTGAACTGGTTTTTAGGGGCATTTACTAAACACTGAAATAATTATTACATTATATTGTCAAATAACCACTCAATTTGCGGCACAAATATTTGTTTTATTTGAAAAACAACAAGTTCAAGGGCACCTCTGATCCAAGCTCAGTTAATTTCTGCCGCACTTTCTCTTTCCCGCCGTCTGCTGTAGAGAATACTGATAAGTTATTGAGAATTATTAAAGCTGGAGTGGAAACTTTTGTGTCTGCCCCTTCTGGCAGTGAGAGTAATTACACAAACACTGAACGTATGCTTATGATGTACAGGTGAGCTCGCCTCAGGCTCGTGTTCAGAAATAGTTACAAAAATACAGTGAAATTTCCACAGATCCGAGACAATAATCCATTAATCAGGTAGAGTAAATGTAATAGCTACATCGCCTTCTCCAAATATTTTACCAACCTGTCCAAGAGCAGTAACGTGACATCTGTGTCTGCCCTCAGTTTCGTCTCTCAGCTCTCCAACCAGGAAGAGCTAAAGCTACACCAATGGTTATCCACGTTTGTCTTCGCCGTCGATCGCTTTCTTGTTTTAACAGTAATCCTTCCTCTGAACGCCGAGTCTCTTTTTTATCTGGAGCATCAGACACTTTTCTTTGACGCTTCTTAGGTTTTACTCCTAGTTGCTGTAGCCTCCTCCGTCGCTACGGTTCCATGTAGAGAGAGAATGGCACCTGGCTCATATGTTCCAAGACCGTGGCGATTATTAAAAGCAGCAATGTGAAGCGCCACTACGAGACAAAGTACAGAGCAGCTTTTGAGTAGGTTAACAAGGGGGACGGCTTTAAAACCTACAGTGACTTTACAGCTCATTGAACATTGTGTTAAAATAAAATTTAACAAACACAAAGCACAGCACACTATTAATCAAAATATGACACGTTTACATTGCAGTCATTTGGCAGACACTTTTGTCTAAAGCTGCAATTTGGGCTTTCTGATGTTACTCAAGGACACTTTGACATGTGGACAGGAGGAGCTCAAGTTTCAAACCACAAACCTTGTGATCAATGAAGTGTCAGAATTTATTATACTTAAGTTTTATATTCTCCATCATCACAGACTTTCCTTCTCTGGACTCTCAGAGACTCACTGTGAAGTCGTGGCCTCAGCTCTGAAGTCCAACCCCTCCCATCTGAGAGAGCTGGACCTGAGTTCCAACGACCTGCAGTGTTCAGGAGTGAAGCTGCTGTCTGCTGGACTGGAGAGTCCAAACTGCAGACTGGAGACTCTGAGGTCAGTTCATGTATTTTGCCCTTGTTCAGTGTATATCTACCAAATTTGAATCCATGACAGAAGTTTTAAATTTCCTTCAGTTCTCGTTTTCTGGGTTTGTCTGAGCTCAAATCACAACAGATATTTTTTTAAAGTTTGTCAGTCTGAACAGTTTGGCTCCAAATTTAGTCTGTACTCAATCTGGGTTGGTGTTATTAAGGAAACTGTGGGATTTATCCTTCAATGTGCTGCGAAATTAAATCAAGATTTGTATTTTGTTACACGTTGTCAGAGCCAACACAGACACCATCAGCTCCACCCACTGCAATCAACAGATCTCACTCACCTGAGTACTGATCACACACCTGCCACTAATCACCAACCCCACACTATAAAGTCACACTCCCCCGGTTCACTCACTGTCTGGTCTCAAACCTCTTACGAGATTCTACCCGACCGCAGTATCTACTGACGATTCCCCAAGGACTTTGGACTCCACTCAACCGTTGTGTGTGTCTTCTACTCCTGGCTCTCCTGTTTCCCGTCTCCTCCAGTGGACTGAACTACCTACTCAACATCAGATAAGACTCATAGACTTTCCTAGCTCCAGCCCCTCGTATCCACAGTCATTGCTTTACCCAGTACTCTGTCTTGCTGTTCAATAAACTCCCTCGTCATTGTACTAACCTCCGTGTCCCGTGTCTACCTGCTGACACACGTGAGACACATCTATATATAAATGATTAACACATTTTCAGGAATAAAGTCTTTTTATACATAACCTTCAGAACACAGTATTTTACAGGAACGTCTACATTTATACATAAAGCCCCTCTCTCTCACATACAGACACAAACACACTCTAAAACTCACATACAGGAGCACAGAGACAGAGAAAGGTGTTTGAAGCATTGTGTCTGATCCGTCACCAACGACACTTCAACATGTAACGATGCTTCCTGTCAGAAAGTGATGTCACCTTGTGTTCCGACTCCACCAGTAAACAGGAGCATGAATAATACACGATATCTGTACGGGAAGGTACTAGGTTACATTTAAGATGAAGAGAATATGCCTCTCACTTTGCTCAGTGCACCTTTGATCCAGTTATAAAGATGATTGAGGATGAAGCTCACAGTCAGTCAGCTGTGTGTTGATGGAGATGCCACAACATTCATACAACTATTCATGTCAACACAGATCAATAACATGCTGCTGATGTCAGTCAAGTCTGGAATGGTTTTCAGACATGTTGTTACCTTTGTTACTTTCATTTTCTGAAAAATACTAAGACAGATGTTTTCTGTGGAATTCCAAAATGGCCAATGTGAAATAAATAATACAAAACAAACTACGGCTACGACTGAAACCTTTTCTACGATAGAACACTCCTGGACGAATGAGGGACTAGACCGTCTTAATACAAAACAAACAAACTTTACAAACCTCTTTAACATCTGTCCCTGCACTTCTGATGTTCTCATTTCAAACCACAGATTTAGACTATTCTCATCACCACTGCTGACATTTGGATGATGTCTGCAGAAGGCTGACATGATGATGATCCACAATAACACAATGACAAAGTCACTCTACTCATTTTAGGGAGAAGCTCATTGATTAGGACAGAGTGATGTTGAGCTACACATTTAAAACCTGAACACATCTGATCGGATTATAAATTGATTTTTATCTCCATCTTTTATTCTTTATTCAGATTGAGTGGCTGCAGTTTGTCAGAGATCAGCTGTGCTTCTCTGGCCTCAGCTCTGAAGTCCAACCCCTCCCATCTGAGAGAGCTGGAGCTGAGTCACAACAAGCTGCAGGATTCAGGAGTGAAGCTGCTGTCTGCTGGACTGGAGAGTCCACACTGCAGACTGGAGACTCTGAGGTCAGACACCATTTTTTACTTCTGTGCTGAGATTAATATGATGTGAAAGTTGTGGTGACACTAAACTGCAGACATAAGGCTGATATTAGACTGATCCACACTGAGTATCTTAATGCTGAAGTCTGTTTTCTTCTTCAGTGGTTTAGTCCATTGACTGTGGCAGAGCAATGTTGAGCTACACATTTCAACCCTGAATATAACAAGAAAAATCTCCACTGGATAATTCACTCTGAACCTCTTAAACTCTTGATTTTTATATATTTCAACTATCAGACAATAACAAATATATTCAGTATTTCTTTTTCCAACATGTTTATGAAGCTATATGATGCTTATACTGACTGAAGAGTTTAAACTGAAGAAGCTTTGATTTTATGACTCCACTGTTCCTAAAAGAAATATTGTAGATGTCTTTTGTTCACATTTCTGACATATTTGGCATCTTTGGAAACTTTGGGATCTTGAGTCGAATCTTAAATCAGTTTCTGTGGGTTTTTATTTGTGTTTGGCTGCACAACATGAGTTTGTATAGATGGAGCCACTGGTGGAGCTGGCAGAGGTTAAGAGGTGAAGTCACTATGTCTTTATTGAAGCAGCAGCACGATGTCATTAATATTAATGAGAGCTCTTTTTCACTTTCTGTATTTTACAGTTTTGAACCTGCAGCCTGTTCAGGTGTTTGGAGTTTCCATTTTCTAAACTTCTACTTTCTAAACCGTCTTCAGCTCTGAGCAGATTATTAAACACTGAATGATTTCAAGCAGGAACATTGTCTTCTAAAGTTGCATCATTTATTCCTTATTCAGATTGAGTCGCTGCAGTTTGTCAGAGATCAGCTGTGCTTCTCTGGCCTCAGCTCTGAAGTCCAACCCCTCCCATCTGAGAGAGCTGGATCTGAGACTCAACGAGCTGCAGGATTCAGGAGTGAAGCTGCTGTGTGATTTTCTGGAGAGTCCACACTGCAGACTGGAGACTCTGAGGTCAGTTCACTGACTCTGTTACTATTATAGATCTGATATGTTTAATTAATAATTGAACCTAGTTTATGTTCATACATAACTTACATCCATAAAGTTGTAAATTTCCTTTTGTCCACGTTCATGTTTCTTGCACTAAATTTAGTCTGCAGTCACAGAAGACTTGTGTTAAAGTAACTGTAGAAAATGTCCCCTGTTAGCTGTTGAAGTAAATTAATGTGTATAATTTTTAGTTAAAGGTCACATCTGTATACAGAAGATCCTCTGAACTAATATTTGTTTTAAATGAATTAAGTTTAGTTGCTGAAGTGGAAATATTTCTTTGATTTCTGTTAACGTCAATGTGTTTTCATAAATAATGTCTGATCATTGATATTGATCCTTCAGAACACACACACACACACACACACAGAGGATTTTTATCTCCATCATTTATTCTTTATTCAGATTGAGTGGCTGCAGTTTGTCAGCGATCAGCTGTGCTTCTCTGGCCTCAGCTCTGAAGTCCAACCCCTCCCATCTGAGAGAGCTGGAGCTGATTAACAACGACCTGCAGGATTCAGGAGTGAAGCTGCTGTCTGCTGGACTGGAGAGTCCACACTGCAGACTGGAGACTCTGAGGTCAGACACCATTTTTTACTTCTGTGCTGAGATTAATATGATGTGAAAGTTGTGGTGACACTAAACTGCAGACATAAGGCTGATATTAGACTGATCCACACTGAGTATCTTAATGCTGAAGTCTGTTTTCTTCTTCAGTGGTTTAGTCCATTGACTGTGGCAGAGCAATGTTGTGCTACACATTTAAAACCTGAATCTAACAAGAAAAATCTCCACTGGATAATTCACTCTGAACCTCTTAAACTCTTGAGTTTCATCTCAAATGTCACCGTATGGGTTTTTAAAATAAAAGATAAAACATGCATAAATACAAAGAATAAATAAATAATCTCTATTTCAACTATCAGACAATAACAAATATATTCAGTATTTGCTTTTTCCAACATTGTTATGTTATGGTTTTGATTTGTGTTTGGCTGCACAACATGAGTTTGTATAGATGGAGCCACTGGTGGAGCTGGCAGAGGTTAAGAGGTGAAGTCACTACGTCTTTACTGAAGCAGCAGCACAATGTCATTAATATTAATGAGAGCTCTTTTTCACTTTCTGTATTTTACAGTTTTGAACCTGCAGCCTGTTGGGTTCAGGTGTTTGGAGTTTCCATTTTCTAAACTTCTACTTTCTCAACCTTCTTCAGCTCTGAGCAGATTATTAACCACTGAATGATTTCAAGCAGGAACATTGTCTTCTAAAGTTGCATCATTTATTCTTTATTCAGATTGAGGAGCTGCAGGTTGTCAGAGATCAGCTGTGCTTCTCTGGCCTCAGCTCTGAAGTCCAACCCCTCCCATCTGAGAGAGCTGGAGCTGAGTGAAAACGAGCTGCAGGATTCAGGAGTGAAGCTGCTGTGTGATTTTCTGGAGAGTCCACACTGCAGACTGGAGACTCTGAGGTCAGTTCACTGACTCTGTTACTATTGTAGATCTTAAATGTTTAATTAACATTTGAACCTAGTTTATGTTCATACATAACTTACATCCATGAAGTTGTAAATTTCCTTTAGTTCATATTTTCATGTTTCTTGTACTGAATTTAGTCACAAAAGACTGTTTCTTAAAGAAACTGTAGAAAATGTCCACTGTTAAGGCCTTTAAACAGCAACACGAATAAACGGCACAAAATTGAGAATAATTTGGATGTGAATTTTGACGCGCCTGACTATTCACATCAAGCACAACGAGATTTCGCGGAGAAATTATTATGGTTCTTAAAAAAAACAAAAAAACTCGCGCTACAGGAAAATAACAATAATCAACATCAATCGATGATGACCTGCTACTCCTTTTACTTAATATAAAGGAAAGAAAACGAAATACCTGGGTACACCCAATGTTGACAAGGAGAGGAGACTTGGTGAGTTGCACTGCTTCGTTCAGGAGCTTAAACTACACAGCCGCTTCAAAGTGCACTTCAGGATGTCCGTCGGACAATTTGAAGCACTGCTGCAAGAGCTGGCACCAAGCTTGAAGAAGTAGAGGACCAATTTCAGAGAGCCGATTGACCCGGAGCAGCGGCTAGCTACACGTCTGAGGTCAGATCATAGTTTAAGTATTTAAATTGAGGAAGTTCAGCTGTGCGCAATGCGCATTTGGTCCATTCATATTCTTCAACAGGAGTTGGGTTGCCTGTAGCTTGGTCAAAATCACTCCAAGTCTGATCTCTCCTCTTGAGGCTTGCGTTAACATACGCACCCACCAGACACTTTGATTAGTGTTGTTTATTGGCCTTTTTGTGCGCTCCGAAGAAGGCAGCAATGCTACTACGCGTTAGTACTTATTTTAACCTTTATTTGAACTTTAATTAATGTTGCCCAACACAGCCTTTTTATCCTTATATAAAAGTATCCTTGTAGTGCTTTTGGAATTTGCCCCCTCTTCAAGGAGCATCTCTCCTCAGAGTAGCCAAGAAAGAGCATTTCCTCACTAGTGGTTTTAACGCACAGTAAACTCTTGCGACACTTTAGCCTCTTGTCGTTCCACAGTACAATTTCACAGCACTTACTCTGTTTGGTCAACTAGGCTATATAATATCCTTTTAAAGACAAAATAACTGAGCACTGGCTAGAGACAAATACATTTAAATAAATAGACAAATAAACAATATCCTGTGGTGGACAGAGTATTCAGATCATTTACTTAATTAAAAGTACTAATACCACGCTGTAAAAATACTCTCAGGGTGACCGCAGGGTCTTAAAAAGTATTAAATAATTATTATATTGTTCTAAAAGTTGATAAATCAATTAAGTTACAATTTAGGCTCTTAAAGTATTAAAAAGTCTTAACTTTGTAGAAAAGGTTTCAGTCGTAGTCATCTGGACAATGTTTTCAAATTCAAGACATTTCGGCTCCCATCCGGAAGTCATTCTCAATTTTGAAAATGGTCCGAGAACTCAGAAATGTAAGCTACTCTGTGTTGCTTAAGCCCCGTCCTCAGGGAGGAATCTTCCTGAGTGCTGTTTACTCTGCCTGGTTTCACCTGAAACTGCTTTCCGTCCTCTCCTCTGAGTGTAGAACAATCAAGAAAGGCAGAGGCGGTTCTCTTTGGCATCCTCTCGTGTGAAATTGATGTTGGGGTCCACAGTATTGATTTGCTCTGAGAACTGAAACCTTTTTTACAATGGAACACTCCTGGACGAATGAGGGACTACACAGTCTTGTTTTGAAAAAGTTTTAACGTCATTTTCCGAAGTATTAGATTTTGTGGCTTGTTTTCAGTATCAGGAATGGGAGTTTTCCCGGATTAATACAGAATTCTGGATTTTCCGACCTGAAAACGTGACCCACGTGAATCATGCAGATGCAGATCCGTTAAAACTATGTTATGGTCGCGCTAGCTTCTCCGTCCTCTCCTCTGTGTGTTTGACCGAGGGCGGGCTCAGCTCCTACACACAGCGGACAGCAGAGCAGAGCGGCCGCGGTGGAGACAGTGAACCAGGTGAAGTGAAGGTAACGTACTGGAGTTGACGACAACTCGAGGAAAAAGCAGAAAAGCCATTTTTCCACCTGCTTTGTCCACAGTTGTTGTTACAACCACAGCGCGCTTATTAAGCTAATAACTAATTGTTACGAACAAGCTAAAATGAAAGCTATCTGTATGTAGCCTGACTGTGTATCTTAGTTTGCCACAAGTCTTAAAATTTCTTGTAAACTTAGCAGCTGACTGAGACGGCAGCCCCCCTTCCAAACCAGCCCCTCCTCCCTCTACAAGCGGTACCTGCTGCCAGGCAGTGAATCTCAGCAGCAGCAGAGGGAGGAGGACAGAGGACAGCAGGAAGGACTGATACTGACTGATGTCTGAGTTCTTTGTTCTTTCTAAACTTTACTCAGCATGTTGATGTCAGGAATATTAGGTTTATTTTACTGACACTTTAGATTTGTTTCCAGTGAGATATTATTGAGTGTATATAATGACTTAGTTGTTGTGAACTTTACTGTTGCTGCTCTAGAAACAATATTTAGTTATTTTTAAAATCGTAGAAAAGGTTTCAGTCGTAGTCATCTGGACACTGTTTTCAAAATCGAGACGTTTCGGCTCCCATCCGGAAGTCATTCTCAATTGTGAAAAAATGGGACGGGAACTAGAAATTTAAGCTACTCTGTGTTACATAAGCCCTGCCCTCAGGAAGGAGTCTACCTGAGTATCTGTTAAATAGCTAGTTTCACCTGAAACTGACCTAATTGTTTCCAAGATGGCCCAGTAATCAGGCCTGTTGTTTTCTGGCTGCACCTACCTCATCACTGTTAAGTACCTGATTAGCATATGATTGGCGTGACCAAGGTGTTAATACACTGTGATAGACTTTGGGCAGATTGAATCTCAGACCACCATTTCTGTTCAAAGAGGGATTCTCTTTTTTCACAAAAATGGCTTCCTTGACACCCTGTTCAAACCAACTCTTCTCTCTACTTAGAATCTTCACCTCGCTGTCTTCAAATGTGCGGTTTGTAGCTTTTAGATGCAAATGCATGGCGCTCTGCAATCCAAAGTTAGCGTGTCGTCTGTGCTGATAGTCTTTTGTGAAGTGGCTGTTTGGTCTCAACTATGTACCGTTCTTTGCAGTTTTCCTCACTACACTGAATGGAGTAGACAACATTGCTCTGTTTCTGTGTGGGCATCTTGTCCTTAGGGTGAACGAGTTTCTGTCTTAAAGTGTTGCCTGGTTTAAAGAAAACAGGAACATCGTGCTGCCTAAAGATCCTTTGTAGTTTTTCAAACTACAGCATTTGCATCTAAAAGCTACAAACCACACATTTGAAGACAGCGAGGTGAAGATTCTAAGTAGAGAGAAGCGTTGGTTTGAACGGGGTGTCAAGGAAGCCATTTTTGTGAAAAAAGAGAACCCCTCTTTGAACAGAAATGGTGGTCTGAGATTCAATCTGCCCAAAGTCTATCACAGTGTATTAACACCTTGGTCACGCCAATCATATGCTAATCAGGTACTTAACAGTGATGAGGTAGGTGCAGCCAGAAAATAATAGGCCTGATTACTGATTACTGGGCCATCTTGGAAACTATTAGGTCAGTTTCAGGTGAAACTAGCTATTTAACAGATACTCAGGTAGACTCCTTCCTGAGGGCGGGGCTTATGTAACACAGAAGCTTAAATTTCTAGTTCCCGTCCCATTTTTTCACAATTGAGAATGACTTCCGGATGGGAGCCGAAACGTCCAGATGACTACGACTGAAACCTTTTCTACGATAGAACACTCCTGGACGAATGAGGGACTACACCATCTTATTTTTAAAATATAAATCAATTCTTACTCTGTTCAAAATGTATTCATTTTTAAAAATGATAATGTAGCTTTTGCTACCGTGGGTTCCCCCTGGCATAAAGACGGATGCAGCAGGGCGTTTTACAGGTCACATCTTATTTATTCAGACTGCTCACACACACATACTTTCAGCAATCAACAAAAACACTCAACCACAACGCCTCTTGCTTGGACACGCTGGTCAAGATCCTCTTCTTCTGATCAGTTTAAACGAAGAGTCCAAAGGTCCGCTTGCTGTCTGTCTTGTCTGTGTGTGAGCACCTCTGGTCCAGGATGCTGCTGCATATAAAGGGAGAGCATAATTAGTCAACAAGACACAGCTGTGACAATTAGCTCTCCCTGTCGCTGCTCACCTGAGCCACCCCCCACCTGTCCCTCTGCAGCTGACAGCTAACTCACTGTTTTTCTTGCTAATGTCTGAGTGTAATGTGACTACAACCTGTGTTTTTTTTTTAAATAAATATTGTAAAATTAGTCTAAAATTATGGGAAAATGCATAGTTTTTAGTCAGATAACATCACAGTTTCTTGGGGAGGACCCCCAAATTCCACGACTTGGATTTTTATCTCCATCATTTTTTCTGTATTCAGATTGTGGGGCTGCAGGTTGTCAGAGATCAGCTGTGCTTCTCTGGCCTCAGCTCTGAAGTCCAACCCCTCCCATCTGAGAGAGCTGGAGCTGAGTCTCATCGAGCTGAAGGATTCAGGAGTGAAGCTGCTGTCTGATTTTCTGGAGAGTCCACACTGCAGACTGGAGACTCTGAGGTCAGACACCATTTTTGACTTCTGTGTGGGTGAGCGAGAAAGAGAGTGACAGTGACTGCACTCAGAGCAGACAGGTGTTGGCGGTCGGAGCAGAGGGAAAGGTTAGCAGTAAAGTTGTTGCGATGGTAGAGGGCTCAGTGGTCGATGACCGTTAGCGATGGACGATGGCATCGTTCATTAGCCCAACGCTACACTACTCTTGATTTTCATCTTTAAGTCCCCATTATGATGTTCTTTTAAATAAATTATAATAAAAATAAAATAAAAACATGCATAAATACAAAGAATAAATAAATAAACTCTATTTCAACTATCGGACAATAACAAATATGAAGCTATATGATGCTTATACTGACTGAAGAGTTTAAACTGAAGAAGCTTTGATTTTATGACTCCACTAGTCCTAAAAGAAATATTGTAGATATCTTTTGTTCACATTTCTGACATATTTGGCATCTTTGGAAACTTTGGGATCTTGAGTCGAATCTTAAATCAGTTTCTGTGGGTTTTTATTTGTCTTTGGCTGCACAACATGAGTTTGTATAGATGGAGCCACTGGTGGAGCTGGCAGAGGTTAAGAGGTGAAGTCACTACGTCTTTATTGAAGCAGCAGCACGATGTCATTAATATTAATGAGAGCTCTTTTTCACTTTCTGTATTTTACAGTTTTGAACCTGCAGCCTGTTGGGTTCAGGTGTTTGGAGTTTCCATTTTCTAAACTTCTACTTTCTCAACCTTCTTCAGCTCTGAGCAGATTATTAAACACTGAATGATCCACATGATTCCACTCTGTACCAACCAGTAGTAGTTTCTTGTGCAGCAACAAGGATGAGAACCCTCACAGCCAAACGTACAGTGGTACCTCTAGTGGGACTCAAGCCTTAAGTTTCTGCGGTGTTGGGCTAGAACTGTACCACTGCCCAGGAGTTGACTAGCCTAGCACAACAAATCAGAGATTTTACCCATTGAGTGCAACTTCCCCCTATTTTTCCATCTTATGTTTCTTTTCTTCTCTGCATTTTTTCATTCTTCCACAAACAATAAAATGCAAGCTGTCAATGCAAAGCTGGTTCAAGACTAATGCCTAGTTATTTCCTCTAATGCAGGCACAGAACATGAGTGTCGGCAGTCAGTTGTAGTCTTTGCGGTGAAGATATGATGCGATGCAAAGCATTCAGTCAAATGGCTTGTGTCAGGACTTTGAAGCCGGCTAACTCAAAGAACGAACAATTGTTTTAAATTTGATCTATAAGTTTTGGCATTGTCTTCATCCCTACAGGATCAACAGCAAGTTGATCACAGCTGACAAACACAAAAAATGTGAGTATTGAAACAATGACCCCCATTCATCAAGCTATTGTACATTAAAATCTGATCTGAGGAGCGTGTGCTCATTGTACAACAAATATTTTTCGGTAAATTTTTGTCAGAGCTGTCAAGTCACATCTGTTGGGAAAATAAAAAGAATTTTGGCTATTAATTTTTATCATCCCATTCAAGTTTTCATTATTGTTCTTTCTCTTTCACTTCTTCTCTCCATTAGATGACTCCGATGTCAAACTGGATGTAAAAAAAACCCTGCCCGGTGACAAAAAGGTAAGAAAGGAGCAGTTGTACAGTGTGAAGTCCTCCATTATAAACCACAAATGACTATTCGGAGGTTTCACCACTGAAAACATTATATTTTCTTAGTAAAATTGGACCTCTGTGTAGCCTCTTCTAACACACCTTCCACTTCCACTACATTGATGCCATTTTTTCTCTGATCCACACAATGTGCTTGGGTTGAATATTGACAGTGTGGGTATAATATTTCATCACTTTATCAAACATTAAGACAAGTTGGCATTTACATTAAAATAACTGACTCTGTGCCTCTCTTAATTCCAGGCTCCATTATCCTTCTCACCTGAACAGACAACTGGATCTTCATACAGGTAATCATATAAAATGTAGTGCTGTCAATTGATTAAAAAAATGTACTAATTAATCGCACAATTTGCTGTGATTAATTCCGATTGATCGCTTTTTAATATAAAATAGAATCAACATCACGGAAGTGTATTTAAATTCAAATACTATTGTTTAATATCATCTTTTTAACTTTGAACATAGATTCCCACCTGCGAACTAAAGATTTTCAATAAAACCATCAAGGCCATTGACCGTCAGCTTGAAAGGCATATTTCTTATATGCACTAACAGAAATAATAACAACACCCAGGCCTATAAGTTAATGTGCCAGTTGAACTTAAAAACCATCAAGGCCATTAAAATTTGATAATTTAATCAGTTAATGCGGTTAAGATGAAAAGGCATCAGGATGTTCAGGGTAAAGTGAGCCAGACTTTCCAGAAGCTTCCACCTGACGCGTCCTGGCATCATTCTCTGCACTTCAGCAGCGCTGTGATCCTCCACAACCGACTTCTCTAAGCTCTGAGGGTTTGGGAATGTGGTGATGAGCCAGCGCCTGGTGCTCAATAGTTCAATAATGGTTCAATAATAAATCACAGATTCTGGTTGGCCTGGATCTTTTAAAATAGAGAACTGCTAATGGAATAATTAGTGGTTTACTACAAACATAAACAAAATATGACACCACTGGCCTGAATGTTTAGGACGTTTTGACTATATCATTAATTGTATGATATGAAGTTAAATTAATGTGTGAAAAGGATCATTATAAAATCTGGACTTAATTCACTACTTCACCATATGTGTCGCCATTCTCCCAGTCTCCAAAATTGTACGCATGGGTCAGAGTTTCTGTACAGATGTGCACATTCTCCCAATCATCAAGATTGTTTTTTATCTCAACTTGTCTGTGGGAAGTTGCGTTCACATTTTTTCAAGCCTGTTTTGTGCGAATGCAGCGATTAAAACACGAACACACACATTTTTAGCCCTTTCCGTCAGTTTACAGCCACGAGGCCTGAATCCTTCAGGGATCAATTAATGGTATAACGTACATCACAATTGTCAGCAGGTAGACACGGGACACAGAGGTTAGTACAAGGACAAGGGAGTTTTATTGAACAGCAAGACAGAGAAAAGCAATGACAGTGGATACGAGGGGCTGAAGCTAGGAAAGTCTGAGTCATATCTGATGTAGAGTAGGTAGTTCAATCCACTGGAGGAGACGGGAAACAGGAGAGCCAGGAGTAGAAGACACACACACAACGGAGGAGTCCAAAGTCTTTAGGGAGTTGTCAGGAGATACTGCGGTCGGGTAGAATCTCGTAAGAGGTTTGAGACCAGACAGTGAGTGAACCGGGGGAGTGTGACTATATAGTGTGGAGTTGGTGATTAGTGGCAGGTGTGTGATCAGTACTCAGGTGAGTGAGATCTGTTGATTGCAGTGGGTGGAGCTGATGGTGTCTGTGTTGGCTCTCTGACAACAATAAGTGGCTTGATCAGGGTTCCCCTATTTTAGTCACACAAGCCTGATGACCAGCGCAAATGTAATTATCATAACATGTCTTTACAGAGTAGCTAAACCCCAGAGTTTGGCTGATGTGCCTCTACCTTGGAAATTTAAAAATTCCCTCTAGAACGCAAGAGGGGCTAAGACACGCCCATTCCCCCCCAGCTGTGCAGTCCGGAGGTGTTTTTGCACCCGGGAAAGCAACAGTGCCGACCCATTCTGGCCAGTAGCTAACAAATACTAAAACTAACTAACTAATGCTAAATCAAACAACTATCTAACCACACAAAGTTGAACTATGAGCTAAAGCTAACCTCCAACTACTAAAAGTGCAAAAATCTAACAACCTAACATCTGTCTAAAATTGCTAACTAACCTACTAAAAACTATAAACACACAACTAACTGTAAAGTTTACACTAAAATAATCTATGCTAACAGTACAATCTAACTACCCAATCACTATATTCAGTTCATGCAATTCACTCAATCTGCTCTTCACTAATACTCCTCTCCACAGTCTGCAGAGAAGGGAGACATTGCTTTTATAGGAGGGGGCGGGGAGGGGCTGGTTGGTGACAAAAGCTGCCACCATAGACGTCACCTCCCTCCAGATCAGCCAATAGGAAAGTTCAATTACAATAGCTGGGTTTCAACCAGCTTGTGAATATTGTCTGTTGTTGATATTTGTTTGATGTTACTGACACCATTGAATTGAGCCTACCTACCATCATTAATAAATGATTGATTGATTTAAAAGTCTTATTTTTAAGTGATGGGTCTTAAATTTTGAGATGATATCGACCCACTGGATTTACTTCTTTAAAGGGGCAATATGTAAGATTTGGCCAGAATTTTAGTTTAAAACATTCAAAAAATTAGCTAACCTTATCAACAGAATATGAAGAAGTAACAGTTATGATGTTATGTCAAAGAAGTCTATGTATTGTGTTGCAGAGATATCTACTGACATTAGAATGCTAACCTGCTAGCCTCGGGCTCGTTCTGGCCTGTCCTGTGCTGTAATACCACTTGTGCCTCGAGAGGCGATATTCCGATAGAATAGCTCAGGTAGTTCCAGCTGGGACATGTGTGCGAGTTTGCTATATCACACAAGCTCTCTTAGCTTTGCTAGTCTAAGAAATAAACAAAATAAACTCACAAAATATCAAGAAAGGAGCTTATGTAACACAGAGTAGCTTAAATTTCTAGTTCCCGTCCCATTTTTTCACAATTGAGAATGACTTCTGGATGGGAGCCAAAATGTCTTGATTCTGAAAACAGTGTCCAGATGACTACGACTGAAACCTTTTCTACGATGCTAAGCTAAAGACTGTTAGCCAGGGATCTTAAGAGAAGACACAAAATCTTATTACAGCATCTCTGTTTGATATTTGTGTGAGTCTGGACGGTACCGCCCCTGGCCAATGTGCATTCGCCCGTCAACTGAGGGGAGGACAGGAGTGGACTGGCGACCACTTAGCTGATGCTTCTTACAAGTTTGATGTACTGTTTAAATGAACGAAAGGTTGGTAGAAAACACTTTATGTCCAGAGCTGCTGAGGGTCACGGTAATGTGTCCTAAAGAATGGACAAAGAGAAAACATGGATGACAAAGCTGAGCGGTTGTGGAGTGTCGTCTGTCATGATAATCAGTGAAATCGTTTCACGTGTTGAGGCCCTTTTCTGATCTTGAAGTGATGTGTGCGATGCAGACTACTACTGAGTAGTTCCTGAATAACTCTGATATGGTATATGATATAGTAGATAATGATGAGTTACTGGAGAACAGTATTAAGATACTGGGAGATACTGTATTAATGAATCATTAGGTATTGATTAGTTCATAAGTATCTGTGAATCGGAATAATGACCACTTGCTGCACACACACAGGCCAATAAATGCTTGTTATATTAATATGGCCCTTCTGTGTCCTACAGGTTCAGGTGTCCTGGTCCAGGTGTGTTCCAGTGTACTTTGACTGGACTGGTGTTTGTTATGGCTCAGGAGGCGGAGCTGCTGTACAAGACTGTCCAATGGGATGAGAGCCTCCTCCAATCAGCTGGCAAGATGGCTGCAGGGATGCTGTTCGATATCAAGTGTTCGGAGGATGATGCTGTCTGTCAGCTCCACCTGCCACACTGCGAAACAAAGGATGGTAAAGACATTACTGTCTTCAATGTTAAACAATGAATTAGGGCTGTACCTGACTCAGACGTTTGTCAGTCGAATCGGATTTGGCTGTTCAATGCGAAGATTCAACTATTCGTTCCTTTTTTCCTATATAGACTATCTTGCAATCAGAAAATCCATTGGCTTGAGTTTCAGTGATGATTTCGACCACATTAACATAATCAAATGCAACAAATCAGTGAAAGACAGCTGCATATGATGCAAGATTTGAACTGCCAACATATAATGTGGAGCTACCATACGGATTTGTCGGAATAATGACAGGCAGCACACATGTAACATTTCTGTTTAAATCAAGTTCTTATAGCCTGATTTTTTACAATTTCACCTTCAGCATTAAAAACAACGTGTAAATGAATAAACAAATGAAACCGTTAAATAAATTCACGGCTGAACTCCTCTATCAGCCTACATGTGTCTCATGTTTTAATGCCTTACTTCGACATCAGATTTCCACACAGAAAGTAAAAGTGTGCGTCCTGCTCATAGTTCAGTTATAAAATCCCAGCGCACCATGACGCGTCTCTCCTGCCGCACTGCTCACAGCCGCAGAGTCAGTAACAGTGGACGGCAGCAGAGGAGGTTGTACCACCGTCTGGTTCAGAAGTGGTTTAGCCGACTTCACTGACAGTCATCACCAGAGCAGAGAGCGTCGGAGCAGCCAGACCGGAGGCACGCTGCCCTCCGTTTCTATCACCCTTCTCCGCTTCCATCGCACACAGTTTGATGGTTTGTGGTCATTTTGAGACTCGGTTTGTAAATGTACAGCCTGCCATGCTGTTGCTCCTGCATTGCTCTGTGTACAATGACGCAGCCAAAAAACAAAAGTGCATTGATTCCACTGACAGAATGCGAGTCAACTCTGGGTCTTCTGGACTGATTAATCAAATCAAATTTTAGATTTGTATTAATGTGTACTTTCAGACAGTTCACATGTGGGGCAGGAAAATAATAATACATTCAAATAAAGAACAGAGGCAAACTGGCACGTCCTTGGGATGCTCCAGAGTTAATGACAATAGATTAATTTGAACTCTGAAGTCAAGGGGTCAGAAATGAATTAGGTAGAGATGAACTCTAATTAGCTCTTTGCTTTCACAGCGTTGCTTGTTGATGGTCTGCTGTCTGTCATCCACATCACTGATGATGGGATGAGCATTTTGGAGCCGCTGGAGATTACAGACACTCATGTGGTTGTGAAGGTCCCTCACCTCTCTGCCTTTGGCCTCGTCTGGGACTACGTTCAAAGGTTTCTGAACATTTCACTGCCAATAAATGGCCAAGTTCTGCTGTTCCTCCGACCTCCAAACATTAGGCATCAAATCCTCGATGTATTTCTGCTGCAGGACAACATCCCTCTGCCTGAGGTAAAGCTCTCTGTCACGTGTGTTTACCGTCAGCCTAAACTCGTGTTTTAAGCCCCAGCTGTTTCCACAAACATGATTCAGGTCAGCCACACTTTGCTCCTCCTCATGCTGTCATGTCATTTTAGGCATCTGCAATTGCATATAAAAAAAATTTCACTGTGAGAAATAAATTCAAAATTAGGTTTAAAGGCACATTTCATCTGTTTACCACATGCATAGACACAAATATATTTTACCTTAAACTAAAGCAACATTACAATTTCTATAGTCACATTTTCTTTTAACATCTTGATGCTCCTGTAAAGGAAATAAAACATTCTGTCTCTCTCTCACACACACCCACACCTTACCTACCGCCTCCTCTCTCCTGTCTCTTTTCTAGTCGCTCCTTCGTCTCTCTTCTCTCTCTCTCTCTGTTCTCTATCTTTTCATCCAGAGTGCCAGAAACATTCAGTTTTGGTTAACCTGATGTATAATTAGCAATGTATTATATTGGAAGTTAATCTGTATAACTGTCGTAGAAAAGGTTTCAGTCGTAGTCATCTGGACACAGTTTTGAGAATCAAGACGTTTCGGCTCCCATCCAGAAGTCTCTCAATTGTGAAAATGGTCTGAGAAATTTAAGCTACTCTGTGTTGCTTAAGCCCCGCCCTCAGGAAGGAGTCTACCTGAGTATCTGTTGATTAGCTAGTTTCACCTGAAACTGACCTAATTGTTTCCATGATGGCCCAGTCATCAGTAATCAGGCCTATTGTTTTCTGGCTGCACCTCCCTCATCACTGTTAAGTACCTAGGGAGCCGAAACGTCTTGATTCTGAAAACAGTGTCCAGATGACTACGACTGAAACCTTTTCTACGATGGAGCACTCCTGGACGAATGAGGGACTACATCGTCTTAATCTGTATAACTAATATTTCCGATCATAAGAGTCTCTACTGACCTTCAACACATGTACACAGAGGCCCAGTTCCAATCCAGCCCCTACACCCTCACACTCCGTGACGGAGTCACACTCGCTGCTGTGGAGAGTCTCTTAATTAAGGGGGAGGGGAAATACACCGGCAAGCTTCGGGACGCCATCGTCTTTCTCCGACGGAAACAGGAACATTTGTCAGCATGGTGTCCAGTCAACATCTTTCGGTTTATATTGTAATTAAATCTAAAAGACAATCTCATACACAACATTGACAAGATGTAGCCTACGTGTATAGTAAGCTCGTGAAAGGAAAAATTAATTAATTGAATAAATAAAAACTCCCTCCCAGCGTCTTTGGCCGCATTTCTTTTTTTTTAAATTTGTAAGTTTTTTCATTTGCCAGTCTTATTCTGATTGGTCCTTAGTTTTTGCCACAGTCCCTGAAATTTCACACCACACGCAATCAAGTCAAATAATTCAAATCTCGTCTTCTGTTATTCATGCAACCTGCATCTGGAATATTACACCACACTTCTTTTGTGAAAAACTTGTCGTAAGGGGTGCTGTATGGAGGTAAGTGGGCCCAAATCAGATGACGAGGAAGCGGTCTCAAGGTGAAGTAAGGGCCAGGTGGGACACTTGGGGCAGACGGCCGGGGCTGGTCAGGTGCGGAGCTGGGGACCTTGGGGGCGGCGGCCCGGGGCTGGACAGGTGCGGAGCTGGGAACCTCGGAGCTGATCTCCCGAGGTCCGTGATGGAGACTGACACCATCCGAAGACCAGATAGAAGACCGGCGGCGAACACTGAGAGTCACAGGAGGCCGGCGGCGAACACTGAGAGTCACAGGAGGCTGATAGCGAACACTGAGCCCTTCTGGAGGCCGGCGACAAAGACGGAACCCTTCTGGAAGCCGGCGACGAACACTGAGAGTCACTGGAGGCCGGCGGCAGACGCTGAACCCTTTGGGAGGCCGGCGGCGAAGACACAACCCTTCTGGAGGCCGGCCCATCCGCTCAGGGACCAATGGCGGTACAGCGGGGCTGGGGACTGGCAACGAGAAGTCAGAGCGAGGAGCCGGCGACAGCAGGACATCAAGGCAGGGTGGCGAGGCAGCTGGATCTGGAGCTGGGCCTCGGGACAGGGAGCCGGCGGCTGGATGGCTGGACATAGAGCCGGCAGGACATCAAGGCAGGGAGGCGAGGCGGCAGGACCGGGAGCCGGCGACGAGGCGGCTAGACCTGGAACCGGCGGCTGGGTGTCGGGACAGAGAGCCGGCGGCTGGACGGCTGGAGATGGCTCCGGACCAAGGAGCTGCTGCGACTCAGCAGGGACTGGAGCAAGGGGCTGCTGCGACCCAGCAGGGACTGGAGCAAGGGGCTGCTGCGACCCAGCAGGGACTGGAACCGGCGTGGCAGCAGGACATGGCACTGGCGACTGGACTTCCGGACATGGCGCCGTCTTCGGAACCTCAGGGCTGGGAGTAAGGAGCTGCTGCGATCCAGCCGGGAAACGAGTCGGCTGCGATCCAGCAGAGAGTTCAGGGAACTGCTGCGATCTGGCCGGCAAGATATTAGACTGCGATCCAGCAGGGAGTACCGGAGCGGAGAGCAGTTGCCACCAGGCCGGGGTTGCTGTCTGCTGTGTTCCAGTAGGGCGTGATGGTGGCGCCTGAGGCTGCAGCAGTCCGGCAAAGGCGGTGAGCGCAGGCTGCTGCTGCTATCCAGCGGCGGAGGCGAGGACAGGGTGCGGCTGCCATCCAGCGTCGACAGGGAGTGATGGCTGCTGCCATCCAGCGGCGACAGGGAGTGGTGGCTGCTGCCATCCAGCGGCAACAGGGAGTGGTGGAGAGTGACCAGAATCTGTAGGCGAGGTGGTGCCGGCTGTTGAGAGCTGGGTGGTGAGTCGGGAGACCTGCTGGGTTAGCTGTGCGATTTGGGAAACCATGGCCTGTTTGTTGTCTGTCAGAGTCCGGAGTAATTGCTCGTGCTGGCCTAGCAGAATCTCTCTGTTAGCTAGCGTTAAGTGATAGGGTGCTACCTCTGGGTTTTTACCTGCTGGGTCCATGTTTGGTTGGATCATTCTGTCGTAACGGGGGTGCTATATGGAGGTAAGTGGACCCAAAAGCAGATGACGAGGAAGCGGTCTCAAGGTGAAGTAGCCGGAACTTCCGTGTTTATTGTGGGGTGGTATGCAGGCATGTACCGGCAGACAAAAGGCAGATAAGTTACCGGCTAGCAGAGGTGAAAGCAGGGGCATGAGTCCAAGGTTGAAAAACAGTACACAAGGGAGCAGGCAAAATCCAAAATCCAAAATCCAAACAAGGTCCACGGGAGAACAAAGAATCCAATACAAACTCACGGAAAACACGCTTGGCAGGAACAACACCATGTGTACAACGATGGAACAACACCATGTGTACAACGATGATCCAACCCAGAACAAAGAAAAGACCCAGACTAAATACCCTAGGGGAGGTGAGACAACGAGACACAGGTGCAAACAATCAAGGGAGGGCCAACAATCAAAACTGGAGGGAAAACACAGACAGGAAGTAGTAGTAGTAGTAGTACAAGGGAAGAAGAATACTACCAAAATAAAACAGGAAGTGATAACACCTAAACTACCAAAAAACTAGTATATACTGGTTTGTCTTGGGTCTATGACCCGTCAGTATGATGACTGTTCTTCATAGAGCCTCTTCTGCCTGGAATTTGTCGCAAAGCAATGTCTGAAAAATAATTTTACATGAAATTTTATTTCATATTTAACTTTATTGAGCACTGGCCCGATTGGGCAACTGGCTGATTGTATTTACTAACCCGACAACTTTTTTTTCCAGACATCTAACTTTTCTACCTCCCTCCAGCTTGACTACAGATTATGTCACACATTATCCTAAATTTTCATTGGGTAGACAAAGCAGCTAGTTATGAAATGCACTCATATGAGTGCGTGGCTTAAGCAGCACAGTGAAAATACACAGCGTCTCCCAAGCGCGACTAAAAGGGACAGTTCACCCTAAAATCAAAAACACACGTTTCCTCTCACCTGTATGGCAGCAGGCTTATGGAGCTCAAAGCGCCGAACACAACACTACAGGGAAGAGACAAAATATGGATTTTTGATTTTGGGGTGAACTGTCCCTTTAAGCGTTCTTACTGTTTTCTCTCATCAAAGTCACTTTTGTATTGTAATTAGACATGTAAATGTTTGTGTATACATATGAAATTTGACATGGAGACTCTTAAACATGTATAAATTACTTACACTTACACTTTGGTGGCGATCGTCAAATACAATCCCAGACAAGACCGAAAGCGCGTCAGGCGGAAGTGTCCAACTCAGAAACAGTTCTGTTAAATTCCCACGTAAGAAATCTAGGTGTTGGCTTTGATTCTGGTTTAAAATTTGATAAACAAATCAACTCTGTTGTCAGCACGAGCTTCTTCCATCTTCATCATTCGCAAAATCCAAATCATTCCCATCTGTTAAGGGTTTGGAGGCCGTAGTTCATGCTTTTATTTCTTCTCGTCTCGACTTTTGCAACTGTCTCTTTGTAGGAATCAGTCAGACAGCCTTATCTCGCCTGCAGCCCGTTCAGAATGCAACAGCGAGACTCCTTACTGGTACCACGAAGAGAGGCCATATATATCAGTCAAGGACAGAAGTGACTTTAAGGCTTCCTCATCTTCTATTGGACCTCCAGACCCCTCAGATCTGCTGACCAATCACTTCATTCCACGCTCGCAGTTAAAATCCAAGCGTGATTGGACATTTTCTGTCCCTCACTATTAGATCTCCCCCCTCCATTGATAACTTTAAAACTCTTCTTAAGACCCGTCTCATCGTGGAGACACGACTGGGCACACTCTTATTTATTTGTTCTCTGTGCAATGCTGATTTATTTATTCTACACTTTTGTTAATTTAACTTGTATCCTCATAATTATGTCTGTGCTTTTATTTTACTGTAATTCTCAACTATCTGTAAAGCACTTGGGTCAACATTTGTTGTTTTTAAATGTGCTCTATAAATAAAATTGACTTCACTACCTGAGCATCAACTCTATAAATAAAATGTCCTGTTACTGAAGGTTGCTGCCCAACAAGGAGCTGCTGAGAACATCAGGATCTCTTCCGACTGTCATCTCGGCATTGGTCAAAGTTACAGTGTCCACTGTGAACCCGAGGGCTTCATAATACAGCCTGAGGTGAGTCAAGTCACTGCTACACTTCTAATGGTTCTAAACAGAATTATCATGAATACAAATTGCATGTTGAAAATAGATTCACAATTAGGAAAGTACCAGATAAACATTTTTATAGGCGGTTTGAAAATGACACAATGCTTCTGGTTTTCAGAGCGCACCGTTTCGCTCAAAGTACGGACCAAATTTCTATCCGACATTTGAAGTTTTCCTGACTACGAACCCAGAGGAGGTGACTTTGACGGTTCAGGACCGAGAGAGGAAAGAAGTGTGGAGACGTGTTGTGCCTCTGACAGGTAAAGGCTTCACCCTCCTGCACTCCACCTATCCGAGTTCAGATCCCAGTGGTAGACCAGAATAGAATCTGCATATGTGTAGCTTTTATCAGCTGGAGAAATGTGAAGGTCCCTGAATGTACATATCATTTTTTATTTAGGCTACATGTAATTTGCAATCCACACATTATTGCTCCATTAATTCCTGGATTGTAAGCTTCTGTGTTCCCATTTGTCACGCAGCATCCTGGGCACGTTGAGGGCGTTTGAGGGGTTGTATTTAAGAAAGCAGAGGGAATTTTCGGACCACTTTTTAACAAATGGTGACTTAACCATTTAAATCACAGTATGTAACTGAAAAACATTAACAAACCAGGAAGAAGGAAGACTTTAGGTCATAGAGGGGCTTCAGTTTCGTTCAGTCATTCAGTTCATGTGGAATGGTTTCTCTGCTATGGGAGTATTCACCCTGTCACTTCCTGCAGGATGCACTTAGGCATGTGTCGGCGTTTTTGTGTACCCGGCAGAAGCGTCGCTAGAAACTTCGTCTTAAACCATCATAAATTGATATTTTATCGAGTTTTTAAGCCAGGTTTTCTAGGCCACACTGCTTTCCTGGCCACTGCTTTACCTATATGTTCTAACTTGGAAAAAGTTTTCAGTCATCGGACGTGTGGATCTTAAGTAATTTTAAGCTGGCTGCAACTCCACGTGGTTTACCGGACTGCCTCCACTGCTGCTAGCTTAGCTAGGTTTGTTTTTAGCCGGCGGCTTGGCTAGCCGGTCGGTTTTACCAAGGATTTTAAGCTTGTAACACTTTTATGGACTTTACTGTGGACTTTAAGCTCTGAAGCACTCTCACGGACTAAATGATAGCCTGATGGCTGAGTGTGGATCTTGTCACCTTACCGTCTCAAAGCTGAGGAAAAGTATCGCCTGTCTGGAAGCTGAGCTCAGAGAAAAAGACAAGCTCATCCTGGAGTTCTCCACCGTCGCCTCGGCCCAGGCAAAACACCTTGCGGTCCTCAGCTCCTCTGGCTGCGCAAGCCGGAATGCGAGCATCCCATCTCACTCCCCGGACTGCTCCACTCCAGCACTGGACAATGATCCCACTCTTCCGTGGCTCGGCTCCATCATCACTAGCGCCCCAGAGCATGAGGCCGCTTCAGCTAAGCCTGATGACCCGTGGGCTCCTCATGGGCGCGGCACAAAGCCATGGCCATTTCTACCCCGTGCCGAGCCCCAGTGGATGCACGGTCACTCGCCGGCGGGGGTGGTGAGAAGGCTCCCGTGAGTTCGACTCCACGCCAACCGGAGCACTGGACCGTAGCCTGTAAGGACAGACATGGTGCGAAGCGCCCGACTCCTCCACCTTCACATCGGGACCTCCCGCTGGCCAACAGGTTTGACATCCTGGACACACAGGACTTTCCTCCACTGGAGGGACGCTCCCTTTTTCCAGCAGCCAAGTCTTCCTCCTCCTCTCGCCGCAAGTTACTGAAAGAGGCCATGTTCAGGAGAAGCTCTGGGGGTCTCATTCATCCTGAGACAGCAGAGAACACCTCTGCTAAGAAGGACGCCGCCCCCTCGCCGCAGCAGTCCCCGGCCACAGCTATCCCAGGGACGGCTGATGGAACTCGGCGGGCTCCACGATCATCGACTCTGCCTCCTCTCATCCCCCCAACTACGCTGATTGTTGGAGACTCCATAGTGAGGAATATCCGCTTCGCTAATGCGGTCACACGCTGCTTTCCTGGACCTACGACCCCGACATCCTCGAAAAGCTCCCGGACTTCTGGCTGCACTCCCGACAACTATCACGAAAATCATAGTCCATGTCGGCACCAATGACACCGCCCGTCAGCAATCGGGCGCTGGCGAAAGCAGACTTCATCCGCCTCTTCGACCTGCTCAACAGCACCGAAAGCATGCTTTCATTTCGGGTCCAATTCCTATACTGGGTCGGGGAATTGGCCGTTTTAGCAGGATCCTCAGCCTTCATACCTGGCTCCAGTCTGTCTGCAGCACCCATGACGTTGGTTTTATTCACAACTTTAACTTATTCTGGGATCGTTCTTCCTTGTTTGCACGAGATGGTCTTGGTCCCAAACAAGTCAGGTAGTTGCATGCTGGCGGCTAACCTGCAGCACGCTGTGCTGTCCTCCGCACGTAGTTGACTATTTACATCACCTGTTTCCCCTCGCTCTTCTTCTTTCTCTTCTCTGCCCACCAAAAACTGCCACGCACCCTCTGCTGTCACTACCTCCCCCTTGTGGACTGATCATAGTGCTGCTATCTGGAGCCCGGATGCCTCTAGTGCCACCTTCAACATTCCTGTGGTAATTTCGGACAGCTCCTCTAATGCCCTTGCTGCTGATTTTTTAAATATCACTAACTCTTTCAACTTACAACAACATGTGTCTGGCCAAACTCATTCCCGTGGCCACACCTTAGACCTAGTCTTTACTTTGGGCCTGAAAACCCCATCTGTGGAAACCAGGGACATGTTTGTATCTGATCACCTATGCATTGTTTTCAACTGTGAATTAGAGGCTGCCAGTACTGTCTTATCCCGCTCTAAGTACACACGCGTCCTTAATGAGCATAGTGCCTTAAAATTCTGTACACGGTTCAATTCTCTTGGCTGTGTGTTTCCCGATTCCTCCAACACCAACAATTTGGTTGATTATTTTAACTACCAGTGTTCTTCAACCTTAGATCTCATAGCTCCTCTTAAAAATAGACAAAACTCAAAGACTAGAAACAGCCATGGTTAAATGACAGTATTCAAAGCTGTAAAAAGAATTGCAGAAGAGCAGAACGCAGATGGAAGAAATCACGTCTCCAGGTCCACTTTGTGGCCATGAAAGAGTTATTACGCCTTTATAACAGGATGGTGAAGGATGCAAGAACATGTCATTTCTCTGCACTTATTTCTGCCCATCAGCACAACCCCAGATTCCTGTTTAAGACTGTGGATCAGTTAGTTAACCCTGCCTCTCCTTGTGCCCCTGCTGAGTGTGATGCTGATTGTGAAAAGTTTCTTTTGCACTTTGCTGGAAAGGTGGAGTTAATAAGATCTGATATCACCCCCAATCCTGCCTTTTTAGATGTGGATCACCCGCTCAGGGCTTCTTTGAGCAATTTTTCTGCTGTTACTCTGCCCGAACTCGCAGACATCATGTCTCTTATGAGAGTATCCTCCAGCCCTCTGGACAAAATCCCAACTAGGTTTCTATTGGAAGTTATGGATTGTATTGCGCCCCTTTTACAAATTATTTTTAACAGCTCGCTGTCTACTGGCTGCGTCCCTGATTTCTTTAAAACAGCTTGTGTCCAGCCAGTCTTAAAAAAACCTGGGCTTGATCCCACCCTCCTGGATAACTACCGCCCAATATCCAAATTGCCTTTTATTTCGAAGATTCTCGAAAAACTTGTATCTAAGCAGCTCCTTGCTGCTGTGGAAAACAATAATACCTTTGAAAAGTTCCAATCTGGCTTTCGTCAACACCACAGCACTGAGACAGCCCTTCTCAAAGTCACTAATGACCTTTTAATGAATGCAGACGCAGGCATGTGTTCAATTCTTGTGCTGTTGGACATAAGTGCTGCCTTTGATACAATTGATCATGGCATTCTTTTAGACAGACTGAGGCACTGGGTGGGCATATCTGGCACTGCACTAGACTGGTTCGCATCTTATCTGTCCAATAGGAAATTCTGTGTTAGCATTAATAACTTCAAGTCATCCTTTTCCCATATCAAGTATGGTGTGCCTCAAGGTTCAATTCTGGGACCAATATTGTTCTCCTTATACATGCTTCCCTTGGGTGATGTAATCCGCAGACATGGTATTTCTTTTCATTGTTATGCGGATGACACACAGTTGTACCTCCCTGTCAAGCCCACTGACCTTAGTATGCTGAGTTCTCTGCAGGACTTCCTGTATGACATAAAAAATTGATGTCGATAAATTTTCTTCAGCTCAACTCAAATAAAACTGAAATCCTTGTTATTGGGTGCCAACACATCACTAAACAAATACTGCCATCCACTGGTAACCTGTCACAACATATCAAGCCTGTTGCACGAAATCTTGGTGTCCTGTTTGTCCAATCATGTTTCTATCACCTCAGAAATATTGCAAAAATACGATCTATTTTAAATCTTAGTGATGCAGAAACTGTTGTGCATGCTTTTATCTCCTCATGCCTTGATTATTGTAACAGCCTGTTCACTTGTCTTAATCAAAAAACTCTGGCACGACTGCAGACTGTACAAAACTCAGCTGCTAGGCTGTTAACCAGGACCAAGAAGTACGACCACATAACACCTGTTTTAGCCTCTTTACACTGGCTCCTGTTGGTTTTAGGATTGATTTTAAGATCTTGTTGATTACTTTTAAGGCTCTTCATGGCCTGGCCCCAGATTATATTTTAGACCTTGTAATCCCTTATGAACCTTCACGTAGTTTGAGATCTTCGGGCAGGGGTCTCCTGTCTGTTCCTGAGTCCAGGATGAAAACTAAGGGGACAGAGCTTTTGCTATCAGGGCCCGAGGCTCTGGAACAACTTGCCCAAAGAAATTAGGCTGTCTGAGTCAGTGTCTTCGTTTAAATCTCGTCTCAAAACACATTTTTATCTGAAAGCATATCCTGATTTTACCTGAACTGGCTGTTTATTTTACTGTTTATTTTATTGCTTTTCTGTATTTCATGTGTTTTATTTCTTTATATTTCGTCATTCACTGTGTTATTTTATTTTTCTTGTTGTGAAGCACTTTGTACTTTGTTTTGATAAGTGCTCTATAAATAAAGTTTTATTATTTATTATTATTATTACTTATACCTGTTCAGAGAGACATGACGAACAGGCCGGTGACACAAACGACATTAGGTGGACCGGATGCAGAGTGACGGCGTCTTTATAGAGAGCCGTCCTGACATCACTTCCTGTCTAGCCTCTGATCCACTAGCTTCTGTAAAGCCGGGCAGACACTGTACGGACCTGCCAAATTTCTGCCAGATCGGTTGTCATTTGATGTGCAGTTTGTTGGGGGTCACAACGTGATTTACTGCCAGATGAATTGGATTTCTGGGATGTCAGAAATGTTGGTCGGCTGTCTTGCAGTCTGAGCAGATAGTGAGTTTGTCTTAATATTACTGGAGTATTATTTTATATAGAACTGTCCTCTTGAGACTTTTGTGATTTAAAACTAAATGTCACTGCAGAACAGGCGGGTCAGACTGTCTGCATCTTCCATCCTGTGTTTTTACAGTTCTCTTCTTACTTTCCAGTCAAAGTAGAATTGCACAAGTTACGCTGCCTTTCTCTCTTTTTGTCAACATTGTTTAGGATGCGGCCATCTTGTTTGAATAAACTTTATTGGAACTGTCACTGGACAAAACCAACCTGGGGTTATGTGCTTACATTCAGCGTGAGCAAGTATATTCCACATATCCACAGCAGTGGATATTAGGAACTGAAGCCTTAGTGATTGTAACAAAAGTTAAACAACGATTACTTTGTGAGCACAGAAAAAACTACAGCTCCCATGAAAATGTAGGCCTACAAACATGGCAGCACGGGGACTTATGTCATCATAACTTGGTTTCATCCATTTCCATAAAGTTCACCAACGCTCTCTTCTAAAGTCACTTTTCACCTGTCCTGCTGTTATTACAGACACGTGAACTAACCACAGACACTCACCTGTCCTGCTGTTATTACAGACACGTGAACTAACCACAGACACTCACCTGTCCTGCTTTTATTACAGACACGTGAACTAACCACAGACACTCACCTGTCCTGCTGTTATTACAGATGACTAAAATGACACATTCGGTCCTCTCTTCAACAAGTTTTTAAATGTACTGTTAATAGTTTCTTCAGCTGAGCAGCTGATTAGCTGTCTAGCCTGCAGAGTGACGTTAGCGGTGCACTTTTCCCGGCTGAATGTTTGTCTGGTGGCTCATTCAACAAGCTGAGGCGCAGGACAAGACGTGTGTCCATGTTTGTAAGTTAGTTAAGAAGGAGACCACGTAAACAGAGAACTAAAGGTATGTCGACGGACACAAAACTAGGGGGCGCCATCATGAAACCAAAGTTACCAAACAATATAAAATATGAATTTCTCCCTTTTGGTTTCATATTTTTTCTCAAAGGAGAACACAAGAAGTGATTTAAAAAACATGACATTTAATTTGAGTTGAACTAGTTGAAGATCTTGTTTTAAAATGATCGTTGGTTATTAAACAAAAGTCTTGCCTGGTTATCTTCCAGGTTCAAGAAGGGAAAGTCTACAGAGGAATGTCCCGGCAGAGGACAGGGTCCCGGCAGAGGACAGGGTCCCGGCAGAGGACAGGGTCCCGGCAGAGGAAAGGGTCCCGGCAGAGGACAGGGTCCCGGCAGAGGACAGGGTCCCGGCAGAAGAGAGGCTGCGCTCAGTTCGGACAGAGTTTGTTAACAGAGTGACTGAACCGGTTCTGAACCAGCTTCTGGATAGACTCCTTGAGCGTGGCGTTATAAATGATGGGGAAATGCAGTCTGTCAGAATGAAAGCAACAGCAGAAAAAGCACGAGACGTGATCGACACGGCGCGAAGAAAGGGACCTGAAGCCAGCTCAGTCCTGATCGCTGCTCTCTGTGAGGCGGATCAACACCTTTCCAGAGTGCTGAACTTAAACTGAAGCAAAAGCAAGAAACGGCGGGATGATGAATCTCTGTGACAGCAGGCTGTTTTACAGTCTCACATTACTTACTGTAATCTTTAAATGAGAAGTTTTGCCGTTAAAGCAGTGTGTTTTTAATAAGTGGACTTTCACTCTGAAAGTGATTCACTCAAGTTTCGGGGGAAGGCCTCACACTGTGAACCAGCTAAACGTGGACTACGCTGGATGGATGTTGAGAAGGAAAACAATTTCATTAAGAGGTTGCGTCTGCAAACAAACTCCAACAGACAGATGCTGAAGCTGTTATTAAGTGAGACCTTAAATAAAACGCAGACAGATGCTTTTTGTGACAAATGGTCTAATGCAGAAACTGTAATTAAAAGTGTGGTCAAAGACCTTTTAAAGCCGCTGAAAAGAAAGACCACAAAGAGAATGATCACCTTTTGAGATAGACACTTTTTGTTTTGCTTTGAGAAGATGCATTCTTTAGTACATAGCTGTCCAAAGTCAGAAAAAGGCCAATGCACTCAGAAGAAGATGAAGACTCGAAAGACGAAAGGGGTAAACTAGCCCTAGTTTTGAATTATCCATCATTGCTCAGAGCCCCCCCCTTCCCAGACTTCTCCAATGTTGGAACTGGAAGGGCTGCGTTCAACACTTTTTGTAACTTACAGACAATCTGACAACCATGGTCACTGTTTCATGTTCCATGGTCTTCAGACAGAAAAATGACTTTTCATGTGAACAACTGAGTGTAACACTGTTCCTGTCTCCCAGGAAGTGTACCTTGTTGAGACTACAGAGACGATCAGGGAGCCAGCGGGAGGCTTTTCACTCCGCCTTCCAGTGTGGACAGTCAGAACAGATAGAAGCACTTTTTCCTTTAGACGTGGTCGGACAACACATCGTACCACCGATTGGCTTCCAGCGGATCAACCCCTTAAGGCCCGTTCAGACAGCCACTGTACCAATTATACAGCCGTTAGCTGTAAGCACCAAGTGTTTCTGGGTGTTTGTGTTGAGCTCAGCCTCTGACTGATCTCTGAACTCCAGTTCTTTCTGTTATTTCCTCCAGTCTCTCCTTTTTCCTCTTGTCTCTGTACGACTGAAGCAGATTCATAAAGCTCTGGGATACACACAGGGATTTTTACTCAAGTTGAAACCTTTTCAACTCGTGCACATTACGTTTGTGTCAATTCCAATGACTTTGTTTGCAATTGTGCAGCCTTGAAAATCCGCTTTGTTAAAGTCCCCACTCAGGAAGCTCCATGGCTACCGTCAGACCAGTTTTTGTGTCTTTTACTGGGTTCATTCAAACCAGTTTGGTCTGCCTTTGAGTCTGTATGTACTGAATATTCCCTCCATGTGTGACCGTGTAACATGTGATGTACATTATTAACAGCTCACCTCGATCTCTGTCCACAACAAAACCACCAACCAGCATCATCCAGCTGCTGAGGAGAAAACAAAACAGAAACCACAACCTGAAGGGGACCAGGGTCCAACTGACCGCTGATAGAAACATCTGTAGAATAAATGTACAGGAATTTATTTTGGAGGAGAAGAGGAGCCAAAATGTCAGCAGGTCAGAGTCAGAGTTGTTCTGTGTTTCAGCCACTAGATGGAGGCAGAACATCACTGAAGAAGGTGCAGCTGTAGCATCAAGCAGATGTGGAAATCAGAAAAACAATTGAGAAAGATTTCTGAGTGAAGATTATACACCTGGAACTTAAAGAGGGACTGGAATAATCTGATGTAATGATTACTTTAGAGAGATAAGAAGAAAAGAAACAAATAGTGCTGTACAGCAGCATGACCTTTTCAGGCTGGAGGACGTTTGGGGCTGGACCATATTTGTACGTTTTGTCTTGAACGTGTTTTGTTCTTCTTGGGGTGAACAAAGAATCCAGGGCCGAGGTGGACAGAAACCTGCAGGAGTAGCCAGGAGAAAAGGAACAATAGCTCGACTGAAAGTATTGAAATCATGTATGTAAGTGTTGATTGGTAGGAATATTACTTCCTGTTTTGTGTTATGTTTTTATATACTGTAATTATTTCTCAGCAGGCCTTTTTGTCTGATAGACAAGTGCCTGAACCAGCTCTGTGTGAAGACCTGGTGTCAAAAAGACTTAAGAGGCTTTCCAGTCTGTACAGCAGAGGACCCCCCCTCTGTCCTCAGACCCTCTGTTCAGATCAGGAAAAACTCCCCCAACAAACCTAAACAGGAAGAAATCTCAGGAAGAGCTACTTCCTGTCTGTATGTGTGGTACAGAATAGACCGACATAGTGAAATTACAGTTTGGACAAACAGGATGAAAAAATTAAAGCAATAAATATCTGCTCTTCAAAATAAATGGAGGATATCAACTTTTTAAAACTTGACTTTACGCCTATTTATTCGTCATACACCCAAACTGAAATCTCACATTAAAAACTGCTGCTGAAATCACCACAAGCCACCATTAAAGAGTACGGTTGGCTTTAAGGGCTAATATGAAGCGCGGACCACCAGTGTGACAGTATATAAATATATCTAAATATAAACTAGATATAAAGCTGAATACAGTACATTACAACACCAAAAATATGTCCTTTTCTGTTGTTGTTGTTTGTTTTTTGGTGGCTGGTCAAAAATAATCTTAGAAGGAGGGATTATTCTGAGGGAATTTGGACTTTTAAGGATTTCTAAAATCTTTGCTGCAGCCCTGCATCCAAAGATAGAACTACTAGTAGAAATGACGCTGAATTATTGATATATGGTTTCGAAAACAACAGTAACACACAGCTAAGACTGTTGTGTGTTATTACTGACAAGAAAACAAAATCATGATGATATTTAAAAGGGGTTTTTTTCAGTTCTGTTCATTTCTATGGAGGTGATGCTTTTATTCTGAAGGACCGGGCCAGGAAGTGTGGCCGCTGTTCCGGCGCAGTAACTTTGGTGACACAGCGTAAGTTTTTCCATTATTATCATTATTATTTGACCGTCAGAGGGTCTAGTTCAGCCTCCTCGTGGACTGAAGGCGCTCAGGTGTCTGTTTGACTTCACCTGTGAACACAGAGTTACTGCAAAATAACTGTTTTAGTCAAATGAGGAAGTTGGCAGCGAACAGCGCGGGAACAGTCAGGAAACTTATCAAGTCAGGTCATTTTTATTTATACTGCCAAATATCACAAATCACACATTTGCCTCAAGGGGCTTTACAGTCTGCACAGCACGCGACCTCTTCCATCCTTAGAGCCTCGATTCAGATGAGGAAAACCTGAACGGGGACAAAATGGAAGAAAGCTCAGGAAGAGCAGCAGAGGAGGGATCCTGCAGAAGCAGCAGTGCCACAGTTTAAAGTGCAGGGCCTGCAGACTTAATAAGGAGGAGCACAACTATTAGCATCAACATGTATTTAAAGCACTGCTTATGCAGAAAGGCATGTATATGATAATGACTGCTGCTTTAATGTGTTCATCACTTTAATGTTGCAGCTGGTGAAGGTGGGGATAGTTTCAGTTCTGGACTTCCGGGTAGCTTCATCTATAGTCATGTGTCATAATAGTAGAAAGTTTCCTAAAATGGAAATACTCAAGTAAAGTAGTTACATAGTAAAATTACAGTTTGGACAGTCGGGGTACAAAGGGTGAGACCGTGGGGAAAAGGCCCCCCCTCGCCCCCCCTCAGTTTACTTTCTTAGTTTCGCTCAGTTCCTGGATGCCTCTGTGATCAAATAACATAATCATGATCAACGTAACAACTGAGCCAAGATAGCCTCGTACTGCTGTTGACTTCTAACATTCAGCTGCAGCAGATTTCTACAAAAGGTCTGTCCGGAGGCATTTAACAGTACGATTCCCCAAAACTTTCTCTGTAACCAACACACATCTCTGCTATTCTTTGTGATCTCCTTTTGATGCCCCCACCTGTGGAGGCCCGCCTCCCGCTCTGAAACCCTCTGGGACACTTGAAGAAGCTGCATCTGTTAGCTGTTGGTGGTCCCACCTCAGACTGTAAAGACACGTTTCAGCGTTCCTTCGGGGCGTTTCCTCTGGATTCAGAGAGTTCGTCTCAGGGCTCACCTGTAACTTAAGAGTAAAGACTGTCTGTCAGTTCGCTGCTGGCTACCTAAAAGAGTTCAAACGTTAATACTAGGCCTGCAAGTAAGGATTACTCTCATTATTGAGTCATCTGTTCATTTATTTTCTGATTTCTTCTGTTATATTGAATGTCAGAAAAATACCCAGCTGACATGAAATCCCAGTGTCCTGAAGCCCACGGCGACGTCTTCAAATGTTGTTCCCACCTTTAGAGGCGGAGTACTGACTTTATAATACCGTGTGTGTCTCCAGTGTTACTGGTTTACCTCTCAGACTGGAGACGATGAGTGATTTGGAGGAAAAGGGGGACAGATCAGAGTCTCCAGGATCCAGCTCTCTGGCCATGAAAGGAAAACCTCCAGACCTCAGTAAAGAACCTGGACCCTCAGACACAAAGTAAGAGACTGTTTCTGCTGTAAACTGAGCTGAAGATGATTCAGTTTGTAAAGTTATCTGATAACCTGCTCTACAGTACTGCTCTTTTCTAATTACATGAGGGGTTTTAAGTCTGTCACTGGGGATGCCCGATCCAGATCTGAGTCCTTTAAAACTGGGTATCTGCTGATACCGAGTTCTACCTGATACTTGTATTTCCCCACATGTTGATTAAATGTACATTGAGATAAAAGCTGTAGCTACTACATTTGGCGAGCCATTAAAATATGGATCAGCCCTGATACAGATCTTTTTGTTGGCTGAACATTGACGGCATTATTTCCTCACATTTGGTGGAACAACAGCTTAACTGCTGTTCTGAAATATGTTTATTGGTTTCTTCAGCCCAAATTTCGAGTTCAGCGTCAGAGGACAGATTGTTTTGTTTGCACAAATTCATCGGAGAGCCCAGAATCAGGCAGCAGAGCCTTCAGCTGAACTGAACTCTGGCTGTGCTCGTCGGCATCATCAGATATTAAAGCAGTTATTATATTGAAATGGTGGGATTTGTTGGGTCTCTGTAAATAATATTATAAAGAGTACGGTCTGGACCTGCTCTGTGGGAAAAGTGCAATGAGACTTAATTGAAGTCATTTTCACACATGTAGGACTTTGTTCAGTAAATCAACCTCAAACATGTAGAAACTCTTCACAGATATTTGTTTCCAGCTGTAGATAAAATGTTCAGAACATGCAGGTGGAGAAATAAACACAACTCTTTGTTGTTATTATCAAATCATGATCATGTGTCCTGTTAATGTTGCCTCTGCTCTATACAAGTACTAATGATATGAGTAAATCATTTGTTGTTTCCACAGACGGAGAGCAGAGTCTCCAGGATCCAGCTGTCTGTCCATGAAGAGTGACTGGTCCAAAGATTCTCCTCCAAACTTCAGTAAAGAACCTGGACCCTCAGACACCAAGAGTCATGGGGGACGGTTTCTACTGTAAGCTGACCTGAAGAAGATTCCGTGTTCAATGTTCAAATTCAGTGTATTTTAATGTTTTCGTGTTCAAAGGCTCAAAATATTGGAAGAGCGAATAGAAATGTATACAAACAGCTGATTTATCACTGCAGCCGAGGAAACTTGAGTATGAAATTTATATCTGAGAAAAGCAGGTGTAAAATCTGCATCGCTGTTTCATTGGACACACAAGAAGGTAGAGAGACTATAGTAATAACAGAGAGAGAGAGGAACGATCATAGAGAGAAAAACACGAATTCAAAGACACTTTCTGCTCAGCACCACAACACAACACAAAAGAGCAGCAGTCTGTTATTTTTCACCACTTTACCTTTTTGTTCCCCTCAGTCGCAGAGGTCACCACTAATGTAATGTGTTAAAAAGAATGTGTTAATCTTCACAGAGAGAGGAAGAGGAGTCATGTTTCTGTGGAGGAGCAGCCGTCCTGCTGTGCTTTGTGTCAGGACGTCCTGAAGGATCCAGTCTCTACCAGCTGTGGACACTGGTTCTGCAGACGGTGCATCACCTCATACTGGGACCAGTCTGCTTCATCAGGAGACTCCTCCTGTCCCCGGTGTGGAAAAAGATCCAGAACAAGACCTGGACTGCAGACAGCCCGTCAGACCAGCACTGTACAGAGTAAGACTGCACACCTGTCTGCTGAAAACACTACTTGTTGTTTTAATACGTTTGTTGTGTCATACAGCACAGCCATTTAAGATCTTTATAAACATCATTACATTTAAAGTCCAGCTCCAGCAAACATATCTGCTCTGTATCACTCGACCTGTGTTCGCCTTCGAGAGAAAATCTGAGCCCAAAAGAAATAAATGTATTAGTGCTGTCAATCAATAAAAACAAACAAATTAATCGCACAATTTTCTGTGATTAATTGCAATGAATCACTTTTTCTCTTCTTAATATTGAAGCTTGTAATAATGGATATTGAAATGTAAAGTCACAGAATTAATGTAGAATCAACACCACAGAAGTGCATTTAAATTCAGATACTATTGTTTAATAGCATATTTTTAAACTTTGAAAACAGATTCTCTCCTGTGAACTACAGATTTTCAATAAAACCATCAAGGCCATTGACTGTCAGCTTGAACGGCATATTTCTTATGTGCACTAACAGAAATAATATCAAATCCCAGGCCTTAAAGTGCCAGTTGAATTTAAAAACCATCAAGGCCATTAAAAATTTATATCAGCTTAGAAGGCAATACTTTATAATGCACTAATATAAATGATAATTAACAACAACATGTTTGATGTTCAAGTGCCAGCTGATTTTCAACAAGGTCCACAATAGCCCATGCAAATATGTAAAAAGAACAAGGAAAGATTCAGATTCACACATGGAAGACACACAGAGAGAGAGAGAGTTCAAAGGGACCCAAAATTTAGCCTAACTTTGGAGTCAGAACCCGGGGTCCAGCAGCCATGCATTGTTTGACAATTCCGGGTATTTGCCTCCTTTGTAGTCAAGTCTTTGAAAAACATCTGTATGAAAATAGCGAGCTGTAAAGCCAAACGTAGATATATAATGTATCTGCCAAAAGTTTTTGTACTTGTTTCAAGTCTTCCAGTACTTGTTTATCCACATCGCTAGATAATCCAAATTTCCTTTTTTACACAGGGCCTGTGTTTGACGACACAGTATGCACATGCATTTGTCTTTAATGTGAATAAATATTGTTCTTCCCATTCAGGGTGAAATATGTATATTTTTTGCCTCTTTTTTTGGTGGTTCAGCCATGGCTACTGTACCATTTTCCAACTACTTGTAGCTAGCTAACTTCTGACCATAATTCCATGGTTGCCAAGGAACCAGATTTAGTTTTTTAACTTCACGCAGTCATGTCAGCGACAGTCTAGCTAGCTTTCCCATGTTGAAAACGAAAGGGGTGAGGGGAAAATCAGCTAGACCTAATGTAAAATTGATGCTGATACGTTTTATTGATTCCATTTTAATAACTGACTTAAAGATCTACTTGGAATGTCTGAAAGACAGGTTGGTGACCCCTGGTCTAGATGCTTAACGTGGTCCTCTCACTTCAATACCTCTACTAAAAAAACACTGTCGCCCTCAGCTTGTAAACTCCAGTTTTCAGGGCATGTTGTGATTTCTACACTACTTGTGATTTCAGGTGGACTTTATAATCTTTACTTCTTTCTATATTCTTATTTTGATCGTTTTTATATAGGCTATGGAAATACATTTTCTTTTCAGATTTTCTCACACTTTTTTTCTCTTTTTTAGTGAGTGGTGGTCTGCAGGAGGTTTTAGATGACCATAAGCTCAGTCTGAGGAGGAGATGTGAACGTGTGACTGAAGGAAGTGATGAAACAGGAAGTGGAACCCTCCTCAACAGGATCTACACTGAGCTCTACATCACAGAGGGACAGAGTGAAGAGGTTAATACCCAACATGAGGTGTGGAAGCTTGAAACAGTTTTCAAGATAAAACCCTCCATGACACTCCAATCAAGTGCCACGACATCTTTAAAGCCTTACCCGGCCAACAGGGACACATCAGAGTCGTTCTGACGAACGGCGTCGCTGGCGTTGGAAAAACCTTCTCGGTGCAGAAGTTCACTCTGGACTGGGCAGAGGGCTTGGAAAACCAAGACGTGAGTCTGCTGATTCTGCTTTCGTTCAGGGAGCTGAACTTGATCAGAGATGCGCGGTACAGTCTTCTCGAGCTGCTCCATGTTTTCCATCCAACATTACAGAAGGTCACAGCAGAGAAGCTCGCTGTCTGTAAACTTCTCTTCATCTTTGACGGCCTGGATGAAAGCAGACTTTCACTGGATTTCCACAACAATGAGGTCGTGTCTGATGTCACACGGAAGTCTTCAGTCAACTTGCTGCTGACAAACCTCATCGAGGGGAATCTGCTTCCCTCGGCTCTCGTCTGGATCACTTCCCGACCTGCAGCAGCCAATCAGATCCCTCCTTCATGTGTTGGCAGGGTAACAGAAGTACGAGGCTTCACTGATGCCCAGAAGGAGGAGTACTTCAGGAGGAGAGTCTGTGATGAAGAGCTGTCGAGCAGAATCATCTCACACATCAAGACATCCAGGAGCCTCCACATCATGTGTCTAATCCCAGTCTTCTGCTGGATCACTGCTACAGTTCTGGAGCACATGTTGACTACAGACCAGAGAGGAGAGCTGCCCAAGACCCTGACTGACCTGTACTCACATTTCCTGCTGGTTCAGACAAAGAGGAAGAAGCAGAAGTATAAGGGACATGAGACGAGTCCACAGGAGCTGACGGAGGCTGACAGGGAAGTTCTTCTGAAGCTGGGGAGGCTGGCGTTTGAACAGCTGGAGGAAGGAAACATCATGTTCTACCAAGAAGACCTGGAGCAGTGTGGTCTTGATGTCTCCGAGGCCTCGGTGTACTCAGGAGTTTGTACAGAGATCTTCAAAAGAGAGAGTGTGATCTTCCAGAAAACAGTCTACTGCTTTGTTCATCTGAGCATTCAGGAGTTTCTGGCTGCCGTCTACATGTTCCACTGTTACACCGACAGGAACACGACAGTACTGAAGACTTTCCTGGGAAAAGATTACAGTGACTCATCTCTGGATGTCTTTCTAATGAGAGCAGTGATAAAATCCCTAAAGAGTAAAAATGGCCACCTGGACCTGTTTGTCCGCTTCCTTCATGGCCTCTCTCTGGAGTCCAACCAGAGACTCTTAGGTGGCCTGCTGGGTCGGACAGACAACAGTCCAGAAATCATCCAGAGAGCCATCAACAACCTGAAGGAGAAGAAGACCAGTACCTCTCCTGACAGAAGCATCAACATCTTCCACTGTCTGACGGAGATGAACGACCACTCAGTACATCAGGAGATCCAAGAGTTCCTGAAGTCAGAGAACAGATCAGAGAAGAAACTCTCTGTGATCCACTGCTCAGCTCTGGCCTACATGCTGCAGATGTCAGAGGAGGTTCTGGATGAGTTGGACCTGAAGAAGTACAACACATCAGAGGAGGGACGATGGAGACTGATTCCAGCTGTGAGGATCTGCAGAAAGGCTCGGTATGTGCAGATGTGATTAACATTATAAAGCAATGTAAAGCTGAAGCCATCGGTATCAGTATTCAAGATACACACTTTATACACATGCACAATATAAAATTTACATTTACAAATTTTCTTAAACTAATTAAACCTGCTTATTGAAAATGCCATGAGACTAAGACAAAAAATATTTTTGTGTTCATAGCTATCAAGTTAGTAAACACAAGTATCACTATGTGATAAGATGAAGTTGTGGAAGCTTAATACAAATCCAGCAAAAAAAGCTGAAAATTTTTTGACAGACCAGGGCCAACACTAACTTTTAAAAATGCATCAGCTTTTGGTTGCCAAAACTGAAAATATGGTTGCCATTTTTAGTCACCTTATATTTTGAGTAATTAATGCAGTTGTGCAGTATGCACTATGCAATTATATGTCAGCTTAATAATGAAAATGTGACAAAAGAATGTTTAAAAGCTTTATTACAGTAACCAAACCGAAGTTTGTGTTTTATCCGATTGTTAAGGTTTGGGGTTTGTGTTTAGCTATTTCCTCTTTTATTATGTAATACTCACCTCTCCTCTTGTGTCTTGTAGTTTTCCTTACTGTCTTTGTGTGGTTTTTCCACCACACCAGTTTGTTAGTCTGGAACTGGAAGTCCCACAGCATCTTAGCTTGGTCATTCTCAACTGGTTCTCAGGTGTCTTCCATTTTGACCTTGGGACATACAGCCCATACTCTTGACAGATGTTCCTGTACACTCTGCCAGCCACGTGGTTATGGTGTTCCATGTACGCTGTTCCTGCCTACATCTTACATTCTGCTGTTATGTGCTGAACTGTCTCAGGGGCATCTTTGCACAGTCTGCACCTGGGGTCTGGTGTGGTAGACCCCAGCTTCTATTGATCTATTACTGAGTGCCTGTTCTTGTGCTGCCATAATTGGTACTTCTGTGCTGTTCTTTAGTCCAGCCTTTTGCAGCCACTGGTAGGACTCCTTGATATCAGCCACTTCTTCTATCTGTCGGTGGTACATGCCGTGTAGGTGCTTGTCTCTACATGATGGTTCATCCTCCTCATCATCCTCGGGTTTCTGCTGCCTGAGGTATTCACTTAGCAGTTCATCATTGGGGGCCATCCTGGACAGTGGTTTTGACACTCACTAGTCCTCAGCCTCCCTCGTTCCGCTTAGTGTACAGTCTCAGGGTGCTGGATTTGGGGTGAAACCCTCCATGCATTGTGAGGAGCTTCCTTGTCTTGATATCAGTGGCCTCTATTTCCTCTTTTGGCCAGTTTATTATACCAGCGGGGTATCTGATGACTGGCAGGGCGTATGTGTTGATTGCTCGGATCTTGTTCTTTCCATTCAACTGACTTTTTTGTGTAGGAATTTGGCTGTGGTTGACTTCCTTGCTGCCTCCTCATGATTTATGTTTGCCTGCAGGATTCCAAGGTATTTGTAGCTGTCCTGAACATCTGCATTGTTGCCTTCTGTAGTTCAACCCCCTCAGTTCTGATCATTTTCCCTCTTTTTGATACCATCTGACCGCACTTGTCCAGTCCAAATAACATTTCAGTGTCGTTGCTGTAGATCCTGGTAGTTTGGATCAGTGAGTCGATGTCTCGCTCATTCCTGGCATACAGCTTGATGTCATCCATGTAGAGAAGGTGACTGATGGTTGCTCCACTTCAGAACCGATATTCATAGCCACTCTTTGTGATGATCTGACTGAGGGGGTTCAGGCCTATGCAGAACAACAGTGGGGACAGTACATCACCTTGGTATATGCCACACTTGATGCTGACTTGTGCAGTTGGCTTTGAGTTGGCTTCTAGAGTTGTTTTCTACAGCCCCATTGAGTTCTTGATGAAGGCTCTTAGTATCCTGTAGATCTTGTACATTTCCAAGCATTCCAGTATCCTTGTATGTGGCATTGAGTCATAGGCTTTTCTGTAGTCAATCCAGGCGGTGCACAGGTTGGTCTGCCTGGTCTTGCAGTCTCGAGTGACTGCTCTGTTGACCAGTAGCTGCTGCTTGGCTCCCCTGTTATTACTACCAATTCCCTTTTGGGCCATGTCCATGTATTGAGCTTTGTGCCTACTCATCTTAGCCACTATGATGCCTGACAGAAGCTTCCATGTTGTGCAGAGGCAGGTTATTGGCCGACAGTTTGATGGAATCATTCCCTTCTTGGGATCCTTCATGACCAGGACTGTCCATCCTTGGGTTAACTAACTATATATATAATTATTTTTTGGGGCTTTTTTTGCCTTTATTTGATAGGCAGCTGAGGATAGACAGGAGAGGGGGGGTGACATGCAGCATCAGTAAGGACTCAGCCTTGGTACATGGGTACTTGGGAGCGCGCTCTACCAGGTGAGCTACTGGGGCGGCCCAGATTGTATTATATTTTAAATGTTATATTATCTGTAATCACAGGCTTTCTGGCTGTCGACTCTCAGAGACTCACTGTGAAGTTGTTGCCTCAGCTCTGAAGTCCAACCCCTCCCATCTGAGAGAGCTGGACCTGAGCTTTAATGAACTAAAGGATTCAGGAGTGGAGCTGCTGTCTGCTGGACTGGATAGTCCAAACTGTGGACTGAAGAATTTGAGGTCAGTTCATGTATTTTGCTCTTGCCCAGTGTATATCTACCAAGTTTAAATCCATAACAGAAGTTTTAAATTTCCTTTAGTACGCTTGTTTTCTGGTTTTGTTTGAGCACAAATCACAACAGATATTGTTTTAAAGTATGTCAGTCAGAAAAGTTTGGCTCCGAATTTAGTCTGTAAGGAAATTGTATTTGTAAGAAAACTGTAGGATTCATCCTAGAATGTGATGAAAAATTAAATCCATATTTATCATTTTTGTTACATGAGACACATCCATATATAAAGAAATCTTTTTAAAATCTTTTGTTTGAAATGAGAGCATCAGAAATGCTGGGATAGGTGTTACAGAGGTACTTTTTTTGTTTATTTAAAATACTTAAAACTGGCCAGTTTGGGGTTCTATACTTAGCATTTTTACAACTGCACATAATTGTTAAGAATTAGAGGGAATGCAATTCCAGTAACAAAAGTACATTTTTAAAAATTATTTATCAGTTTTCCAAATGTAAACAGAGTGCAAAACATGAGAGCCATAAATAATGCACTGCAGGTATATTTGTAAACCAAGGTACTAGAATATATTTAGGTTTAAGAAAACATCTCACTTTGCTCAGTGAACATTTCATCTAGTTTTGAAGATGATTAAGGATGAAGCTCACAGTCAGTCAGCTGACATTTGGATGATGTCTGTAGAAGGCTGACATAATGATGATCCACAATAACACTGTGACAAAGTCACTGTACTCATTTTAGAGAAAAGCTCATTGATTACAACAAATCTGATTGGATTCTAAAAGATTTTTATCTCCATCATTTATTCTTTATTCAGATTGAGTCGCTGCAATTTGTCAGAGATCAGCTGTGCTTCTCTGGCCTCAGCTCTGAAGTCCAACCCCTCCCATCTGAGAGAGCTGGAGCTGAGTGAAAACAACCTGCAGGATTCAGGAGTGAAGCTGCTGTCTGCTGGACTGGAGAGTCCACACTGCAGACTGGAGACTCTGAGGTCAGACACCATTTTTTACTTCTGTGCTGAGATTAATATGATGTGAAAGTTGTGGTGACACTAAACTGCAGACATAAGGCTGATATTAGACTGATCCACACTGAGTATCTTAATGCTGAAGTCTGTTTTCTTCTTCAGTGGTTTAGTCCATTGACTGTGGCAGAGCAATGTTGAGCTACACATTTAAAACCTGAATATAACAAGAAAAATCTCCACTGGATAATTCACTCTGAACCTCTAAAACTCTTGATTTCAATCTTATATTCCCATCATGTTATTTTTTTTAAATGATAATAAAAATACATAAATACAATTAATATGTAACTAATCTCTATTTCTGTCAGACAATAACAAATATATTCAGTATTTGCTTTTTCCAACATGTTTATGATGCTATATGATGCTTATACTGACTGAAGAGTTTAAACTGAAGATGCTTTGATTTTATGACTCCACTATTCCTAAAAGAAATGTTGTAGATGTCTTTTGTTCACATTTCTGACATATTTGGCATCTTTGGAAACTTTGGGATCTTGAGTCGAATCTTAAATCAGTTTCTGTGGGTTTTTATTTGTGTTTGGCTGCACAACAAGTTTTTTTTTATATTTTACAGTTTTGAACCTGCAGCCTGTTGGGTTCAGGTGCTTGGAGTTACTATTTTCTAAACTTCTACTTTCTCAA